>NC_080029.1:87203441-87479325 GCF_030020395.1 Manis pentadactyla
AGCATAGGTAATTAATCATCTATTTTAGCAACTATTTCAGTGCCCTTGATGTTAAAAGTTATATCTTCTGTATCTCTCAGAGAAATCTCTCTCGTGTAGGTCACCAGAAAGCAATTCTAAATATGGAAAGCATTAACACCACTATTAGCTACTCAAGAAAGGCAGAATATGAAGTCAAAAAAATAAAACTATGCATGTACTCAGCTACCCTTGAAATATGACATAATGGAAAATACTATTTACAAGGTGTTGGAGGGAGAGTAGATGGGGAAAAATTACAAGGAGAGCTGCAGAAGCTTCACTGTGCAAACTAAGTAGCAGGTGACTTTTCAAAACACCTGCAGCAGAAACATTAGCTGACCTTAATTCCTAATCATTATTAAAACTACAGGGAACTCCAGAGCTATTTGGGTAGGTAGTGAACAAAGAAGGGGAAGTTGGCCAAAATAAGCAGAAGTGAAATAAATGTTGGCAAAAGCTGCCACTGAATATTCCCAGGGAAAAAACATCCTGGCCCCAAGAGCAAATGAATTTTTTTTCTCTTCCATGCTCATTTTCCTTTTTTGTGTTTTGGCTTTTCCCCATTGTGCGGGGTTTCTGGTCAGCCAGAGCCCATGTCTTTTCTTACTGCAACAATATGTCTTTCACTGCTACAGCATGTGACATGCTTAGGCTTGGAAATGGATTCAGATTTAGTCCTGGGCCACCGATACAAATTGCAGAGAACAGTTTGCTCAAACTCTGGGGGAAAGATGCTGACTTACGGTAATTGAAAAGGTCATTCCTGCTGGATGATCCTCTAGTGGAGAAAAGGTAGCTACTGTGCTTAGGAGAGAACTGGGAACATCGGTTCCAGAAAAATGGCTTTGCATTTCACAAGACATCTATGAATTATATCACTCCCTGTAGTCTACCATATAAGAAGAAGTCTGTAGCTTTCATTCTGTAAAAATTATTAATCATTTGTGCCTGAAAAATGAATCAGTGAAGTTAACCTACATGGTCAGGTTTGATTTATCTGGAGGTAAACAACATTCTAAGAGGATTTAGTGGGCTAGTGTTCAGTAAAAGGGTATGTCCAGGTCGCGGTACTACATAGATTGAATGTCCAAACATTTAAAAGCTCCTTCATCATCAGGCTGAATACGAAAATGACAGCCATCATTTGGCGACCTCAGAATGTCCCAGTTATTTGTAACAGACTTTCCATAGTGAATCTAACCTCCCATCAGGCTAGGGTTAAGTAAATGACAAGTTATTTTTCTAGCTTAAGATTAATATTGAGATACCCTGTTATAAATATGTTCTTCTGAATAGAACATTAAATTATAATTATTTGGAGGAGTGTATGAGGGAGGAAAGAAGAGAGAGGTGAATAATTTTTTTTGTTCCTTTTCACTTTACTTCATTAGCTTGGTGTCTCTACACCCCATCATAATATTTTTCTTTAGATAGAGTGATTGCTACAGTAACCACCTGTACTAGACAAGCACCTGCCTTAAAAATGCAATTTTTAGCAAAGATTTAAATTGCAAACTAGAATTCCAAGGCCCTCTGCCAAAACAAACTCACTTTCCTTTTGAAGAGTATGTTGTCTCCCAAGGAAGGTTTTCCTGTACAGTACTCTGTATTT
Organism: Manis pentadactyla; assembly: GCF_030020395.1. Taxonomy (NCBI): domain Eukaryota; kingdom Metazoa; phylum Chordata; class Mammalia; order Pholidota; family Manidae; genus Manis; species Manis pentadactyla. The sequence continues at coordinate 87,205,075 of NC_080029.1, forward strand.
TGACTTAATACTAAATCTCTCTTTTTTACTCTCTAATTTTTCACTCATATTTTTTGTCAGCTGGCTCAGAGCAGTATCTTTATCAAGATCTCAAACAGCAAACTGGGAGGTCCTTTTTAAATTCAAAAAACAAACTGCGTCATGAGCATCTGATCTGAGAGATCATTCTGTTCCCTTGACACTCTCGCCGCAACAAAGATTCTCTGAAAAAGGCTAAGAAGCTCTGTCCTCAACCCCTCATGTCTTCTAGTTCCCAGGGTGCAGTGGTGGCAATGGAATGAGCCTACAACTGGGAGAGAGACCAGTTTGAATATCTACTTGGTCATAGGAACGATCAACCCCCAGGCTACTTCTTTTAACATGAACCTATTAATCCAGGTAGCACTGAGAGAAGAAAATTAAATTCAACTTTTCCTAATATAAACTCATGGAGATATCCAAAACTACCCTATGTAGGGACACTGACTTCCTGATATCTCATATTGTCGGCCATAAAATGCATGTTTAGTGATGAAAAATGGCCAGTGGAGGACCTGGGAAGTGCTTTTGAGGATGATGCAAATGCCAAGAGAGGAAATCTCATTGAATCCAGATGCAAGACAGGCAGAAACCTTACAGAGCACTTCCCAGAATAAAAGGCCTTTATCACCATGGTATATCACCACAAAACACACAAACCAGTAGGAGTTCAATAAATAGCTGACAGTAAGGAAAATAAAAAGAAAAGGCAGTTGACTTTGTATTTCACATGGAATGAGACTAAAATTCCTTAAATTATTAATGAGTCTCATCACTTACCACCTGCTACCATTTAGTTTTTGGGAGACACGCCTTTGTGGGTCTCCGGTGTCCCTACACATCTTGCTGGGCACACCAACTATGCAAGGCCCTGACTGCTCCTTACTGAGGCCATTTCTCAGGGCTGTATTTGTAGCAATCTTGAAAGGATAAAGTAATCTGTCCTCCAGGACAAAGAGTAAGTTTGCTTATTGTTTACCATAAAACAGTGGATCCTACAAACTCCAGGTTCCTCAGCTGAAACACAAACCCTCCGCATGTGCAAAATCTACCTTGCCTCCCAGTGTCACCCTCCTGGACTTGGGGGCAAAGAGACCCAATAGCACTGTGCCACTTGGTGTGCTGTGAGTAATCAAATCCTTTGTCCCAGACTCAAGGATCTCATATATTCTATCAGCATCCATGAAACAGCAAAAGACTTAGTTATTATCCTGTAAGCAAAGTAAAATCAAGTCCCAGATCCAACAATGATATGTTTTGTGTCTCCTACATAACTGTAACATTCTTGAGGACAGTATTTGTGTCGCATTCCTTTTTGTTCTGCTGAACTCAGTGCATGCGTGGAATAAGCACTTCGAAAAATGTACTGAGTAGTTAAATGGTTAAATACAAACTAACTTATTTACCAACATTATGCCAGCACATTTTGTGTTCAGTTTTAATGAAAGAACCTATAACTGACTCTAAGATACATCTGGAATCCATGTTAAAAAGAGGGAAAAAATGAGAAAAATAGAGAGACCCAACTGGATATCAACAAGCTTAATTCTCAAACCTGAACAGAAGATAATACTTCACATATGAATAATGAGTTACATCTTCCATAGTTCTTCCACATTTCTCATTTGGCACCTCAAAACACCTAGGTAGGAAAAACATAATAGAGCCTCATAGATGAGAAAAGTTGAGTTTGTAAGACAGTCCCAAGATGGTGCAGCTGGTAAGTAGCTAAGAAAGTTCCACAAGCCCATTCTTCACTCCTCATAATTAAGGGATCATTCTAAAAGGTGACATTGTCCACAGTATCTTAATTTATCCATGTTGCTATTTCTGCAGGCTTCCACTCACACACTGATGAAACTTTATTGATACAGTCCTCCCAATATTTTCAGGCTTTTTCTGTGTGTGTGGTTGGGAAGGAATATAACTTAACTAATCAACAGGAAAAGCAGGTCTCCTAATCTTTTCCAGTATGATCTGTTTGGAATACCACACCTTCTGGCACTGCATATACCGGACTCAACAATGCATTAAAGCCAATAAACTGAACAGATACACATATTTCAGTGCAAATTTTAAAAGCTAGCCAATAAACTTAAGATTTTCTTTTAAAATAAGACATAAATCTCACAGTGCACATTCTATTAAAGTCATATATTTGGTAATAGACTGATTTTTTAAATTGTTTTATTTAGAATCAGGGCCAGAATTATACCACTATATCCAAAATCAGTTTTCTAAATTCTCTGAAATATCATGTGTGAACTTTCAGAGGATTGCTTTTTTGCACTAGTCTTCCATCTTTTAAAATCATCTTTATTTATGATAATATATGCTATTGCATGCTAAATGGGATAAATTGCCTAGAAGGCAAGCAAAATGTACTTAAGTGTTATACAAATCAGAACTCATTCACATTTCCATGTTTTTCCCAAAGAAAAACTTTGAAATATTAGCAGCTAAAACTTTATTTCAGTTCTCTGTGGCTCACTACTCAGCAGTATATCCTCCAGAGTATTTGGGATTTTTATCTGATGTGAGAAAAAACAACCAACATTTGAGTAACTAAGTAATTCTGCTTTCAGTGGTGCAGTTGGCTGCAAAAATAATCAGCTTGGTATATCAAGATCATATTTCATAATTTGTAACTTCTAAGTAATTGATAAACACCAGAATTTCAGGCCAGCAGAAAAATAATAAAGTTCCAGGTGTTGTGGACCAGAAGGAAGAGAGGAGAAAGGTCATGAAAACTTGGCCAACACAAGCTTACGGAATGCCCTCAGTGAACCCAGTGGGTGGCAGGGCATTGTGGGCTGCTTAAAGTTCTCATTCAGTTTCAATCTGACTTAGGAATCACCTGCAGAATGTCATAAATGACCCTAAATTCACCTGCTGTAGAAAAACGCTAACCATACATTAATACATGAAATTGGCCAAATTTTTGGCTGTATTTCATCTTAGTTGTATCACGTATCTACAATAAATACATAATGAATTTGTTATTTTACCCAACCCTGGACTAAAGAACAGTCATCTGTAGTTATATAGAGCTGATATATGGTAGTGAATTTTCTAGAGAAAGAGAGAGCATAAACGAGAAAAGAGGGACAAAGGAAGAGAATGAAGGAGTAAACAAGGGGTAGAGGAAAGTAAACAGGGGAGCGGGAAGGAAAACCCTCTTTCAAGGCTGCCCAGCCAGTGACCTGTTTTCTTACTTACATCACTACACCATGCTCTTGCTGCTGCTCAGTTCCAAGCTGTTCCCAGGTGGCCAGCCTGATGGAGACAACTGAGCCAATGAAGCTGCCTATCTTTTATCTAACAGCCACAAAGTGTTTTACTTCAGTTCTTATTTGAGCCACCACCTGATATTCAAGTAATAAAATCAACCATACGATGGTCCAATTTCAATTTTAGGCTAACCCTAAATGGGTACTTAGGAATTACCTCATATTAATAAGAATATAACTCATATCTGAGAAGACATTATTAATCCTCATAATTACATTAAATCAAACAAAATTCCAATGGTAGGATTTTCTTATGTAAAACAGTAAAGCACCACATAAACAGTATGAAACAATGAACAAGTAACAAAGTACAGACATGCAGAACATTAAGCCCTGTTCCCCCCAAAGTGTATCTCCAACTGAGAGGACTCTCTTCAGTTCATGAATTTGCCATTTACCATCTACTTGTAACTCTCATTCCTAGGAATTTAGAGTTCTAAGACATTGTTACATTGTACAATATGTAGCTAGTTATCAACAATCCCGTCATCTGATAGTAAAGGAAGGAGGGAGAACTAAATGAATGATGCTTCTCCTCTGTCTGGGAACATGAACAAACAGGGCTTCACATATCATCTTCCCTGTGGTATTTCAGAATAGAACTATAACAAGGAAATTTATGACTGTAAAGGAGAGGAAAATTATGAAAATTGGTAAATTTGATGCAGTTGTGCTATCAAAAGTAAGGTAAACCCTGTTAAAGACTAGGTATCCCCCATATAACAACAGAGTTATCACCTGGGAGCATGGGTACAGATCAAGAAACCAGAAATTATACCATTTGTGACATTAGTCCTGAACTAGATGTTATGAAAACAGAAATGAAATAAAAAACCAGACCTCTATATCAAAGAGTTTATAATCTTTTTGGCAATACCAGACTCCATCTCCTCTGTTTATTCCTCTTCCTCCTACACATCTTTGTGTGTGATTCACTCCGAGCTGAATGGCCCTCTGTCTCCCCTCTCAGATTGCAAACAGAATCTTTTATTCCTGTAGCCACAAGAAAGTACCTTTTTTAAAAGAGTGAACAAGAAGGAACTCTCCAATTAGCATTAGCCTTCCCCAATCATCACAGCAGAAAACCATCCTAGAACTACAGTCCCTGTTTGATTTTCCTACTTCTTGCCACTTACTATGCTGATCTTGGGTGAGTAAATTCTCAGGTATCCCTCTTTTTCCTTCCAGAGGAATATAAGAGATTTGTAGAACAGCAGCAGATTCAGGCTATATGACCTGTCACAAGTAAAATGCCTTCACAAGACACTTTATCCCCAAAAGCTGAGTTTTCCTATGTAGAATCAAAGCGCCTTAGGACTCACGAGCCATTTCCTACGGCATGAGCAATTGAAACACAGAGGTGTCTAATAAGAACATGAACCAGTGAATAAACTCATAGACTATCTGCCTGCCTGTGTGTTCCCTTTTGAGATGTCAAGATCACCCAATAAATACAATACAAGCTTTTGTAGACTTGTAACAAACTGGTTAAAAATAATGGACATTTTCTCAAAAGAGCTAACAACAATGTGTCAGAAATATTTATTCAAAGTTTTCATTAATGTATTTCTTTCCAGCACGGCTGAAAATTAAATAGTGCATTAATGACAAATTAAATCAAAGTTTCCTAGATTTCACAATTAATAGGACTGAAAATAACATATTAATTTCTGTGGATGAAGAGAATTAACACTTAAAAACATTCCGCATTATCGATAAAGTCATGCTTCATTTTCACAAATGGAGTTTGTTTCAATTTTCAGCTGTTGGATGATGATTTGACTCGGAGCAAAGGCAATGTAATTGGGTAACAGCTGAGATGTACTCATTTGAGTGGGGCTGAAAGATCTGTTGCAGGATTTCCAAGAGTGTGAATTACAATTCCAATGATATCAGAAGCAAGTAATTCTGTTCTTTAGAAGTGCAGACATAAAAGAAGTTTGAGGTTTTCTTATTTCGAGCTTTAATTGAGGGCTAGGTTGTAATTCATTTTCATCCCTGAGTGAGTGGTAAAAACATACACAGCAGGTAATTCACACCACCTCAAAAACTGTTGGTGCAGTAAGAAGACTAATCAGGGTAAGCTTCCAGTAGCAAATTATCAGCTACAAATTAAAACCTTGCCTCATGCTTGCTAAAAGCAACCTTGCTTTTCACCAACACACTCATGTGAATATTAGTAACTGTTGGATTGCAGCAGAATGGGAAGATGAGGGATTCTACCTGCTTGCATTAAAGAGAGCCCTGGAAAGGTGTGAAATAAACTAGACTTCAAACAATGCTAAATTTTTGGTTTAAAAATGAAAAGTCATCATAATCCCAGGTGGTGTAGTGTTTATTCAGAGAATGGAAATTTAATGTCAACCACAAATAAAGCAGTAAACTTAGATTCCAAATAGAGTTTGAAACAGTTTGCATTTCAGTCCTTCAGGGTAAGCATCTTCTTGAACAATATTCCTCAAAATAAACACAAAAGACTGCCGACAATAGGAGCTAATTAAATTCACAGCGTTAATTAATCTCAAGGAAATAGAAAAGGATTGTGTGATAAAAATTTCTCGATTTTTCTAGCTTTAAGCCATAACCTCAATTTAATCTAAAAATGTATTTTTAGTGTGTAAACTTCTGTGATTTTTGCTTACATGATGTTGAAAGTTGTTTCAAGAAAGCTGCAAAGTGGCAATGATAATACATAAAGAGTTCAAAATGGTTGCATGTATCTGATAAATATATACGCTTATGTACAATTATGTTATTGGCTTAAAGGACCATAATTGCACCTTTTGGACTGTAGATTCAGTTTTAGTTCCATCTCTCTTAGAACAAAGCTGTTATAAGAGCAATGTAGACATGGAAACAAAAATGGTAAAAATATTGTGCTTTACTAGGGCTGATTTTCTAATATCCCAAATCTTGGCTATTTTAATTCACAAAATCAAAAGAAGAGAATAACCCCTTACTGTGGATTAGCTCAAGCCAACTTTCCTTTAAGAAAACACACACCCTATTTTTAGAGTAGTGCATCACCCAGAGCAAATCTATGACCTGCCACAGCACTTTGTTTTCCGATCAAGAGTCTCTGTCCTTAAAGGGTACCAAGAGAGGCTTGATTTCCTGGATGCCAAATTTCAAGCCTGAAGCAAATTTAAACACTATCATTGAAATCTCTGGTGCAGGAGAAGGAGGTGGAGAGGAGAGAAGAGGTTTAAAAATGGAACTCGAAACAGCCTTGTGTGTCACATACTCACTGCAATCAAGGCACTCATTTCTTTAAACCACAGGGAGTTGATGCATCCTGGACTCCTCTTGGTAAACATATATGTAGTCCTGAGTTCATCTGTATTAGCAACCATTTCCTAGGATTCTATCTTAAGAGCCACTTCTAGACAAGCATGGGGTCAATTTCTAACTGGCTGCATCACAGAAATCCAGCCGTGTGTGTGTGTGTGTGTGTGTGTGTGTGTGTGTGTGTGTATTCAGCTTAATGTATCAGTATCTCTTCATTTGAGGCAAAATTATCATAAATAAGGAAGGATCAAGAACTCTCACTCCTTTTTCAACAGATCTCCGATTACTTTAAAACACTGCTTTGTTCACACTTACACTTAAAGAAACATTTTTCTAAGTGCTTCCTCCAAGGAAGGCAGTGTAGTCTGATGAGAGAATCTTCTTGGGAAGTCGTATGTTTGAAAGAATACATCCAAAACTTAATCAGATTTGCAATCCCAGTTTTCCTCTCCAAAGAAATTTGGGACAGACTGGCATGCCGTCGTAAAGTGTGGGCAATGGCCAATGCGAAGCCACACCCCATACAGTCCTGCCATGCGCCTTCAGCGCAGAACCCAGTACTGCGGCCAAGCCGGGGCTCTTGGGTTTGACCGCAGTGCAATCAGGAAACACAACAAACCCGGATGGCCGCCTTGCTCATTGTCAAGGTCCCCAAACGTTTTTCAGAAAGGTTACGTGATACACGAGTCTCATTAAAGCTACTAAGATAACTGTTTGATGTGTTACTCAATAGATGAAACACAAAACTGTTCTTTAAAAATCAGTTAAATTGCTTGAAGGAACAACAAATTCATACATCAGCCCATTCTTTATGTTTTAAAGTGCAATTTATGGGGCTAAACGAAAGTAAATGTCATACCTTTAATTTCGTAAAAAGTTATGTACTAGTCTATTATTCCAAATAATCACATAACAGAGAACAGCTACCTTTCTGCTCAGTAGGGTGCCATTTTATAGACTTTAAAATTCGCTAAGTTCAAGCAGCTTTCATTCTAAATAATACATGTGCTAAATATGTCACATTAAAAGTGCTTTTGGCATGTAAATGATCCGTTTTCTCATAGAAATGCTTTTAAAAGAATCTGAGCTCACGTTTTTTTTTTTTGGAAATTCTAAGTGCATTGAATTTCATTGTCCTACAGAACCATGCAGAGTTGAGCGAAGTGAACTGCAGGGACAAACCAGGCGTTGTCAGCCTGTGTACTTATGTATCATTTGAACTGTCAGAAGTATATAGAGTTCTATTTGCTTCAACATTATTTTCTATTCCAATCCAGGGGAAATTTTCTTTCACTTTCTTTTTCCCCCTGGAACTAAGCGTTAGCAGGCAGCTCGGTCTTAAAAGTTAGTGATTTACTGTTAAAACATAAGCCACGTGTATGAACAAGTTTCCTGTGCATTCATTTAATTCTTCAAACTCTTTGCTGTTTCTTCTGTTCTTTAATGTTGAACAATAAAGCTAATGTTTTATGGGTGACTTAAGGTGCTCACCCACCAAAAACTAATTCAAAAGTCTTGTGCATAATATGAATAAAACTGAAAGCATAATCCCTCCCTCTTGTAGCTTCATTATATCGCTGCATACGGAGGAGCCTTCCCAGCCATATATGCTGCTACTTAGGGAGAGTCTTTCAGAACTTCTGGATTGACTATTCTTTTCTCTCCTTTGTAATGCCATGTCGTAGAATGTGATATCAGCTATCTTCTGCTTTTCAAGATCTTTAGTTCTTATTAAAATAGATCAATGTGAATGCAGCTTGACATTCATTATGCAGTTTGTAAAATTATTTATCAGACTATTTAGCTTCAGGATTGTCCCAGAATTTTAACTTCACCATCTCTTCCGCCATCTAAAGGAAAACACTTCTCAAGAAATAACTCAGAAATAATATGTATAAAAGGCCTGAGATCAATTATAAGCAGAGGAGTTGACCTTATGGTAGAATAATTCACAATAAAACCATAAAATGTTATAAAAGTTTATAAGAGTATATAATGTTACAAGAGTTTGGAATATGAGGGTGGATGCCAGATTTAGCAAATAAAAATAGGTCACCTAGTCAAGTGTGAATTTCAGATAAACAACAAATCATATTTTAGTGTAAGTACACCCCATACAATATTTGGAGCACATTTATACTAAAAAAGTATTTACTGTCTACCTGATAGTTGAATTTAACTGGACATCCTATAATTTACCCGGCAGCTTTAAGTATAAGCCCATTTAAAACGTTTAACTTAAATAATGTGATATAAAACTTTTACATAAACAGATCTATTTATTTCTATTGTTGCAAAAAATTGAGCTGGATCGCCTGGCGAAAGAACCAAGTGACACTCAGAGATTTTCCAGCAGGGAGAGGTTTATCTCACACCGGCGGGCTCAGAGAGGAGTAATCTCCAAAGGTCTGAGCACCAGGCACAATCAAGGGGAGTAATTTATACTTTCTTACTTCCTTACACGTGGCAGTTTTTTGGCGCACAGCAAGCAGTGCCGGAAGAAGAACCCAGAAGGGCCTGGAATTACCTTTTTGGTTCTATCGGCCATGTTAGAAAACTATCATTTTCCCTATCATTCCCCCCTCTGATGCCCTTTAAAATATTGTGTTTATGGGGCATCATCAGTGTCTTCTATGAATTTTAGAAGGGTGTTTAGTAAGCAGGGGCCAATGGTGATGAGGAGGAGGATGGAGGCGAGAGGCCCAACCAATGGGAGTAACCAGGAAGACCACTGGCTGAGTCCCCCTATTCCCCATAATGCCTGTTTCTAATTCTTTTTTTTTTTAATATTCTTTCCTTTATCTCCTTGACTTTTGTGGTTGTTATTCCTGATTGGTTTACTTTATAACAACATTCTTCTCCTAAGAATACACAAGTTCCCCCTTTTAATGCTGTGAGCAGGTCCAGGGCTCACTGATTTTGGAGCATGACTGCTCCAAGTGAATTGATTTGGCTTTGTAGGGAAAGGAGGGAGTCTGCAACTTTGTCCGTGTCCTCGTTTAGCTCTTGGGAAAGCTTGTAATGAAAATGGAGTGAGGAACCTAGACCAGCTGTCCCTGCTCCTATTCCTGTGAGTGTTCCTGCACTTAACAGAAAGGGAACCAGAGCTGCCCGCTTTTGTTTCCCCAGAAAAGGACTGAGGGCCTGCTCGACCTCCTGGTCTGACTGGACAGATATATTGGGAGTGAGGAAGACTGGTACACATAAACTTGTCCAGTTCACCTGGAGGCATCAGAAGGTGTTGCTTCCACACAGAAGGAAAACTCCTGACGGGGGCACAATAAGTTTCTGACTGATTGGTGGTGTGGTTTTTGGAGCACAGCCAGGTCAGGACAGAGCCGTAGCTAATATTGCCTGCCTTTGGGCTGGTTAGGCATGTTACATTGTCTGCATTTATAAGAAGCTGGATGTTGTAGGCTGCTGGACCAATTAGGTTAGTCTGGTTATTACCTTCGGCTATTTGGGTGTAATTTCAGTGTGAGGGCACTGGGGTGCCTATATAGGCCCTGCGAGTTAAGGGCAAAATCAGCAGGCCTGTGTACGGTTGCTGATGTTTTGTACTAACTCAAAGGCTGTTGTAATGACTTGGGCAACCTGATGGATAGGGGCTGGGGTCTGGGTCAATTGTTGGAGCCCTGAAAGGTCAATATTGCTGTAGGCTGACCCTTCAGTTAGTGCTGATCCCAGCATTTCAAGGGCCTGCTTGACTTTCTTGTCCCTGTCCCTCCGTGCCTGATCCTGGACACCCCTGACATCAGACATTCCCAGGTGGGTGAGGTAAGTCCACCAGACGAGAGTTCCCTTTCTTCCTCTAACTGCACATTCTGAGTCCTGTTTACTTATTGTCCTGGTCCAGTACCTTTTTCCATCTTTAAGACAAAGGGTAGCCTGGCTTTTCTTATAACACTTGACAGGTGTGTAGGTGTAAGTGCTGAACCCTGTCCCCCATTGTCTGTTTGTTTGCAACTGCACCAAGGTCCGCCGGAAGTGAAGGGGAGGAAGAGGAGGGAAAGAAGACAGGTAATCAAGTACATGCAGCAATGCATCCTATGGCTACCCAGTAAGCAACAGCAATTGCAACTCCGTAGGGGAAAATCCAACTGGAAGGGGTGGCAGTGGAGAGTCTAGTTCCGAAGATGAGGGATCCCTCACTGACGAAGGCAAGTAACCATGGCATGCAGATGTCCATCAATCGAAGGGTTCTCATTGGATGCAAAGGTGGAGGGGGTTCTCATGGTCCAGCTGGGCCTTCCACTGATGCATTTCTTCATCTGGGTGATGGGCTTTTTTCACTCGGAAGTGGTGGACCCACGGAAACCTGTTTTTTTACTGTCCTGAAACCTGTTTTTTTACTAACTGCTGCTTTGGCTGCTTCGTCTGCCAGGCAATTCCCCTGCACCATGGGGTCATTTCCTTTTTTGGTGCCCTTTGCAATGCAGGACTGCTACCTCCCTTGGGAGCCAAACAGCCTTGAGGAGTTTTAGAATTTCTTTGTTTTTGATTGTCTTTCCTGCTGCAGTGAGGAGCCCTCTTTCTTTACATATTGCCCCATGTATGTGCACAGTGGCAAAGGCATACCAGGAATCGGTATAGATACTGACAGGCTTGCCCTCACTGATGGTGAGGGTTTGGACTAAGGCATGCAATTTAACTCGTTGTGCTGACCATCTGGCTGGTAAAGCTTCAGTTTCTAAGACCTCAGTGGCAGTGGTCACTGCATAGCCCACTCTCTGTATGCTTTCCTGCAGGTAGTGGCTACCGTCACTGAAAAACATGAGTTCTGGGTTGTGTATTGCTTGGTCCCGTAGGTCTGGATGGCTCACGTAGACTTCATCAGTCACCTCGGAACAGTCGTGATCTGGTTCTCCCTCCTCGGTGGCAAGGAAGGTTGCTGGGTTTAGGGTCTGTACAGTTTTGAGGATGACCTGCAGGTTTTCACAAAGGTGCCCTTGGTATTGTGCCAACCAAGAATTGGAGTGGGATCAGTGACCCTGCATGTCCCTAAGGGACACGACAGCTTGGGGGACTTTGACATTCAGATGTTGTCTCAGAGTAAGCGTGTTTGCTTCCTTAACCAGCAGAACTGTGGCTGTTAGTGCTTTGAGGCATGGTGACCATCCTGCTGCAACAGGGTCCAGTTTCTTTGACAAGTATGTGACTGGTCGCTGCCAGGGGCCAACAATCTGCATGAGAACCCTGAGGGCCACCTTCTCTTTTTCATGTACGAAGAAGTTGAATGGCTTTTCTATATCTGGCAGGTCTAAGGCTGGTGCCTTCCCTAAAGCAGTCTTTATTTCTAGGAAAGCAGTTTCTGCCTCTCCAGACAGGGAGCTCCCAGTCCAGTTCTCCTAAGAAGTTGTAGAGGGGCCTCGCCATTGCTGAGAATCCAGGGATCCAGATTTGGCAGAACCCCGCAGCCCCCAGAAATTCCTGTAGGCCTTTCTTTGTTCGGGGCTGGGGCAAGGAGGTGATGACCCTTTTTTTTTTCAGGCTTTGGTGCCCTTCTTCTTTGGGTGAGGAGGAAGCCTAGATACTGGCCTTGTTGCTGGCAGACATGTGCCTTTTTCCATGAGACTCAGTATCCCGAGTCTGACAGGAGTTGCAAGAGGGCCTTTGTTCCCTCTATACAGTTCTCTTGGGTGTCACTGGCAAGGTGGAGGTCATCAACATACTGGAGGAGGGTGCAGCACATGGCTTCCCTGGGAAAGCTGGCAAGATCAGCGGCCAGAGCCTCTCCAAAGAGAGTGGGTGAATCTTGAATCCTTGCAGAAGCCGTGTCCATGTTAACTGTATCTGTCACCCTGTGTCAGGTTCAGTCCACTCAAAGGCAAACATGGGCTGGCTTTGAGGGGCCAGCCAAAGGCAGAAGAAGGCATCCTTTAGGTCTAGGCAAGTGAACCATTTAGCCGTCCCTGGGATCTGGCTGAGGAGAGTATATAGGCTTGGGACCACCAGGTGTAGAGAAACAGTCACCCTGTTGATGGCTCGCAGGTCTTGAACAGACCGGTGCCCTCCTCCTGGCTTTTTGACTGGTAGTAGTGGGGTGTTTCAGGGCGACTGGCACCCGGCCAGGATTCCTGCTTCCTTGAGTCTGGTTAGGTGCTCTTGGATTCCCATTTTCACCTCTTGCAAGAGGGCATACTTACTGTTGCTGCCTCTGCAGTTGGGCCCCTGGAACCAATTCTATGATGACAGGGGCTGGGTTATGGGCAAGTCCCAGTGGGTTATCTTCAGCCCATACCTAGGGGAAGGCAGCCCTGAATTCAGGTGGACTATTTAGTGAGGCTTGAGCACAAAATAGCCTCCATTCTTCTTCCTGGGGAGTGATTATCACCAATATGAGGGACCCTGGCCCCTCTTGCCCCAGATTTAACTTGAGACTGGTGCACCCGGTTGGTTCAAAATTTATTTGGGCTCCAAGTTTTGAGAGTAGATCTCAGCCAAGGAGGGAAATGGGGCACTCAGGTAGATAGAGGAATTCATGCCAGACCTTTGGGCGCCCCCAGTTCGCATTGATGGGCCTGGCAGAAGGGCTGTTCCATGGCCTGTGTTCCTGTGGCTCCAAGGATAGTGGCAGTTCTCTTGCTGAGGGAGGCCACTGGAGAAGTAACCACAGAATACTCGGCTCCAGTGTCGACCATGAATGTCACAGTTTAGCCCCCTTTTACTTTAACGGTGGGCTCTTAGGGGCTGGGAGTGGGAGAGCCCGGTCCTTGTCAGTCCAAGCCTGCCCCTGCCCAGCCAGTAAGTCACTCTTCATAGGGTTCTTTTCGGTGGCAGCTGGGCCTCAGGGCTTTTCCTCAGCTGGGGCACTCATTCCTCCAGTGCCCCTTCTCCTTACAGAAGGCGCACTTATCTTGTGCCAAGGGGGCTCTGGGCTTTCCCCCTGTGGGTGGCCAGTTTCCTTCTACTTTCGATTCGCCCCTTTCATTCAGGGTGCTGCCAAGAGACTTAACTTTCTCTTCATTTGCCTTTCAGCCTCCCTTTCAGCCTGAACTTCCCTATTCATATATACCTTGTCAGCTGAGTGATGTTCATTCCAGTGAAGCCTTCAAGTTTCTGGAGTTTCCAGCTGATGTCCAGGGCAGCTTGGGCCACGAATGAAGTGTTGACCATCTGCTGGCTTTCCTGTGACTGGGGATCAAAGGGAGGGTAGATACGGTATGTTTCACACAGTCTCTCTTAATAGTCCCCAGGGAACTCTGCCAATTGTTGGGTGACAGAAGATATTTTGGTCATGTTCATGGGCTTCTTGGACCCAGCCTTGATCCCTTGGGGGAGCGCCTCCTGGAACCGGCGAATCTGGTATTGTCCCTCGGTCGTGGTGAAGTCCCAAGCGGGACGTTCTTCAGGGACGGCGATCTCGGCCCATGCCCCCCATCCAGGAGCCCAGTTGGTGCGTGCTCTTTGAGGTACTGGCGGGTCCCCTAATGATTCGCCTTCTTTCTCCTGTGTTGAAGAGGGTCCGCAGAAGTGGTTAGCAGACCTCCCAGGTCAGCCGATGGGTCTGGAAGAGGGACTCCGAGAGGTCAACCAGGGCTTGTGGCTTTTCTGAGTATGATGGGGTGTTATGTTTCCAATTGAGGAGGTTGGCTGTGGATTAGGGTTGATAGTAGAGCATGGACTGGCTGGGCTAGACAGTCCCGTCTTCGTCACGCCTCTCGGGCTCCCATGTCTCGTACTGGAATCAGGAGGGCACGTGGATTTGGGCGTGGGCGCAATCGGACTGCCAGGCCAGGCGCAGGCAAGTCAGGTGGGCTCGGTGGTGGTGGTGGGGAGGCCAAAGGTGGCGGTGTATCCAGGGCCAGAGGTTGGGGGCCTATGGCCTCAGTGGCGCAGAAGGTGGGGGCAGAACGGGTTCTTCCTCTGGGTCACTGGGGAGGATGTGCGGTTGCAAGACTTTCCCAGAATGCCTTCTTGACTGCTTGGCCGAAGTGATGAGGCCCTTAGCCTGTCCCTGTTGATTACAGGAGAATTGCACCCAAGGGGGAAGGGTTTGGGCTGCCTTGAGCCAGGAATCAACGTAAGGGAATTGGGGTGAGTGCCCTGGCTTTCCTGTGACTACTTGCCAGACGCGGCAGACTGCCTGAACATCCAGGGTCCCTTCAGGTGGCCACCCTACTTCAAAGGGAGGACATCCTACCTCATATAGGGTTCTGAGTTTGCCAGGAGTCATTTTGAAAACCCCTTTCTGCAATTCATGATCATTGCTTCGAGGACCATCATCTTACCGTGGCTCGACCCCATTTTGTATAGCAGTGTAGCGAGGACAAACAAGGGGGGTGGTTCTCGGAGGAATCAATCAGATGCCCGTTCGCTCACCCTCCTCTCAGAGAATTTGGTCTGCTTTGACTAAGGACCGCCTGGGCCAGCTCAGCCGGCTGACTGCGAAGACCACAAAGGGCCCACTCGGACTCCGCAGCTCAAGCTGAGGGGTCACAGATTCAGTGAGGACTGAAGGGTTTCAGCGGGCCCGCACACTCACACAGTCATTCATACGACAGAGGTTTAAACATTCCCTCCCTGGGAATCCCCACCTGTGGGACCACAAACGGGTCCCTGGGAGGTGATCAGGCTCCCCATCCACCTGGGTCAGGGGCCCGGGGGCCTGGCCTTACATGACGTCAGAACCAGGTTCTCGCCTGCTGATCTCCCTAAGTCCGTCGGGAGCAGCGGGGCAGGGTCCGCCCGAAGCAACCAGGCAGGCGACTGCCGAAAGCCTGGACAGGGCGCGCCTTCTCTGTTACGATTGCCCCTTCGGTCACCGCCCGCCATTGGCCCAAACCGGTGGTGACAATGAGCCAGTGCGGTTGGGTTTCCCAGTCAGGGAACCAAACGTTGCGGAAAACTGCGCTGGATCATCTGACAGAAGAACCAAGCGGCACTCGGAGATTTCCAGCAGGGACAAGATTTAATTTCACACAGGCGGGCTCAGAGGAGAGTAATCCCCAAAGGTCTGAGCCCTCAGCACAGACACTGGGAGTAATTTATACTTTTTCCTTCCTTATACGTGGCAGTTTTTTGGCGTGCAGCAAACAGGGCTGGAAGCAGAACCCAGAAGGGCCTATTGGCCATGTTAGAAAACTGTCATTTTACCTATCACTATGATTTAGGCAATGATTACCCATTACACCTGTACACTTTACCCATACTCATATCGTGCAAACTTTTCAGGTTTAGGAATGCATGCCAAAGGAATGGCTTCAGATGTTTTAATTTAATGATTAGCTAAGAATGCAGACAGGCAGATGTAGTAAGACAAGAGTCACTCTAAATTTGTTCAGTTGGAATTTGAAAATGTGCAAGTGTGTCTGTTGTGCGGATATCAAAATGATTCCTTCACTCAGTTTTTCCATTTTACCACTTCAATATGTTTATATGAAAACTTGTTTCTCTAAATATATGACTGGATTTCAATTTCCTAGTTAAATCAGATTACATCAATGAAAATGGCTTTTGGGAAGAGGGCTTACATTTACTGAGCACTCCTTATGGGCCAAATGCTTTAATTTTTTTTCTTTATCTAATCATCATGAAAACTTTAAAAGCTGGATACCAATTATTGCCCTCCTCGACAAAGCTAGCACAAGTTACGAAGCCAACAGGAAGTCAACTGAATGGCAGCGTACACAGTCCTTCCACTACGTGAGGCTGCCTCCGGATAGTTGGCTGAGTCTTTCTTCCTTCTGTACTTTACAAGAAAAGAATGGACTTGGGTAAACGCAAGTGGAAAAACCAGGATGAGTCTTGCACTAACTCAGCACTGTTAGGAGGAACACTTTTCCTTCAGCTGTTCTTTTAGCAAAACTAAAGTGGATAAGTTATTGAAAAATTTTTCTACAGCCAGGTCTTTAGAATGAGAACATTTCTTCCTACATTTTTTCTGCCCTTTAGATTAATTTCCATAACACAGAATTTTAAGAATTAAATACCCATGGAGCCAATTTTAAAAGAAAAGTCTCAAAGCATGTCTACATTAAGCCTGTAACTCACACATAAGCCTTAGAAGCTACTTCTTGGGACCAGTCCTCTCTACAACCACTATTCATTAGCATTCACAGTGTGAAAAATTCGTAAGTAACACCCCTGCATTTTGTAAAAATGCAGGTTTTTGGCAGGTTGACTAAAATCTTGGCAAGCATGACCATTCTCCCAAAATGTATTTGCATTTATAAGCTTACTGATTTTTATTACGCTATCTGGACTCTCTCCAAATTCCCCCATCCCTAAACTTAAATAGAGTACTTCAGTGAAGGTTTCTTATAAATTAAAAAGCACTATTAGAACAGGTGGAAACATGAAACTAGCACTTTATGTATTATAAAAGAAAAGCCCTAAAACATATTTAGAGGCATTTATTTACTGTGTTTCTAAACTGCACTTATTTTATTCTAAAGTAGAAGTGTTTAACAGGTTAGAAAGAAAACCTTCCTGGAGAGTGATGCAAGGCATTCTTAAGGACAGTACAAATCCTCAGAAAGCTGTGTGGGAGAAAATAAAAGAGGAGGCCTGGAATTTTTATTTTAATATCACCACCAATCATTCAAAGAGCAGGCTAATACAATTCACAAAATTTAGGTATTTTTATATATAAATAACATATATATTATATATGCATATATATAATGTATATGCAATAAATATTATGTGTATATATATATATATAAAATATGTGTATATTTAGACTATGTAATGCCACTAGGCAAACAGATGTACAAAGAAAACATTGACAAACAGGGTACATTTGCTCTTCCTCAACTTTACTTACGAAAGCAAATGGAACTGAAATAGAATGAGACTTTAAAAATAAGACTCCAAGTCTTTTACTACAAATCTTTTGATGGTATAGAGAGAAACAGTGAGCAAAATCTGCCAGGATACCGGTCGTGTTTCTCCCACCTCACTGATGCCATCGCACCAGCCACCCTGACAAGGACAGCTTTTGAACAATGTACAGAACACTTAAGAGGATTAATTGAATTGATGGTGTTGCTGACTATACGAAAGGCAATGTTACAGCTCTCCAATGTGTCTGAAGATTTTAATTGCATAAAAACAATCCTTTTTTGATATAAAGAGTTTCCAGATCCTTTGCAAAATGAGAAAAATCGTTTTCTTTGAATAATTTTTCTTACAAAACATTTTTTTTGCCAAGAGATAACGGGTTTAACATGTTTCTGCATGTTTTTTGAACAAAATATTGACTGCTTTATTATTTGACTTTTGAAAATACTAATTTTTAAAAATACAGTCTTGCAGAGATATTTTCCATAATTCTTTTCCACATTCAAAGACTTGGAGCAGGGTTATATTTTTTAATTAGGAAGGATAGGTGCAATAATATGTTTAGCTCATTCTATAATGTTAATAAGAATTTAAGCATAAAAACTCATAAATTTTCGGAGAGATGGTATTTTCTTTTACTTTCCTAAATGATCAAGTTGCTCTCAAGTCCAAAAGTTTTTGCCCTTTGAGGATTAATTGCACTCAAAAGTAAAGTTAAACGTATAGCTTTTGTACATAAAATTAGAGTTTTTTGTGGCCAGGAAAAAATTAAGATGACTGACATTTGGAAGTTTGAGCACTGATATAATATTTTTTTTGCACCAAGCTAAAACTAATCTAGTGTATATTATCACGAAGTTACTGAAACCTCAGTTTCACTACTGCAAAACACATTGCCCTTCATGAATAAAGATGGCATTTATTAAGCTCAAGAATCTATTTAAACTGCAGAAAGAAGGACTCAAGTTAGATCCACAGGAAAAACCTCCAGCCAGTGTGGCTATTGATTACTGAGAGAGTTTATAAAAGTCTACCTTTTGGAGAACATTTGTCTGGATACCACTGCTGGAGCAGTTGTGCCTTTAAGCTAGGAGATGACCCACATTTCAATATTAATCCTTTTTAAACACATAATTCAAGAACTGTTGGGTGATATCAGTGGGAAATGAATATGCAAAAGCTTTCTTTTATTCCTAAGAAACATGTGGAGAGCTAGACTGATGTCAAAAAAAAATTCTTCACATAATTTCAAAATTACAACATTTTCCATCTGATCCTACTTGATGTGATAAAAATTGCAAACAGAAAATAATCCTGCAACATTATTTTTTCTTTTCCTCCCTTTGACTGTTTCAGAAAATAATTGGTGATCTGCAAGAAAATTTCCAGGTTTTCATACCCATTCCTTGGCTACCTAAATTAGGTGCTTACAATGAGATTTTTATAAGAAAAAGGAATGCCTACCAATTTCACATAAGTGAATGTAGGACTTGAACTCTGCAACCTTACAGAGGATTCCAGGTCCTGTTTTAGATCAAGTACCTTTTCATTTTTAACACTACATCAGGACCAACACTGCATAAAAAGAAAAACTAAGATACCAATGGACCCATGGATATTAAAGCAGTAGGAACCAGGGTAAACATGGAAAAAACTAAGTGGACATGTATCATAAGGAAATGCACTGTGGGAAAATGGAATAGAGGCCACTGGCTTGGCATCCCAGCTGCATCATTTGCTATTTGTGTGGACCTGGACATACTTAATTTCACTGAGGTTCAATTTCCTTATTAATAAAAATGTGAGTATTTTTTGTTGGTGTGTATAATGAACACACCATTACAAAGAATGAAGAAAGATAAGTAAGTATCTGTCCCCTAACTTTAAATTTTCTGAAAAGCAAAAGTGTTTTGTGATTCATTTGGTGGCAATGCAGACCTGAAGTGAGATGAGTATGTGCACATTTCACTGCAGAAATATTAATGTAATAATTATGGGTCCTGCTCAGATGCCACTAAAGATGCTAGCGTAGTATAGAATATATGCACTGTATCCATTACTAAAATTCAAAACTGTGATTCTAAAATACATCTGGCCTCAAGGAATATAGATAGAGGGATTGTGGGCCCCATATGGCTATTAACAAACCATTCTCCTTTCCTTGGCCCTTGTAGGAAATTAAAATATTTAAGTTGTAATTAAATAAATGGTTACAAAAGCCTACTTACACTTAGGGAGGTCAGAAAATGAAAACTGTCTAAATAAATTGTTGGGCAATATGCCAAAAAAAATTACAAGCTGTTACAGGAGTAACGCTGGCAAGTCATTAGGGCACACTGATGTGGTTGTCTGGAAGAAGAGAGGGTAAGGCTTGTCAAAAACAATCTTACCTTGAACATGACAACAACAGGATTTGTATTTACTTATTCACTTAGAGTCCTTATCGGCAAAACAGACCTACTCGCACCGATTGTGGGTATGTTAAAAGA
Source organism: Manis pentadactyla (assembly GCF_030020395.1). Taxonomy (NCBI): domain Eukaryota; kingdom Metazoa; phylum Chordata; class Mammalia; order Pholidota; family Manidae; genus Manis; species Manis pentadactyla. The sequence goes on from NC_080029.1 coordinate 87,224,945, forward strand.
ATGGTGTATTAACAGCAGTAGTGTCCCTTTCTGTCCAGTCCTAAAAAGGTTTTACTCAATAGACGATTCCTATTTTTTTAGCTAATAAGAACAAAACTACTTGGCTTGAGATGGAAGAGAAAACAAGGAAGAGCTTAGACATTTCCAGTCCCTGAGGTCTCAGCACAAAGGACAGGGATTACATCTCCTGGGTCCTGGCCTCATTCTTACATCAGTGATTATGTTCAACCCCAGATCCCTTCAGTGCACTGCTTCATTTCTTATGCTCAACTGTTGTGTCATGAGCACCTGCCAAGTTCCTCTTAAATTCCTCTTGGATGAATTTTCAGGCAGTTTCCAAAGTATCTCCCTCTTGTGATAAGGACTCTGCAATGTATTTCAGGTGAAGCATTTAAAGTCCCACTCATAATTGTTTAAAATCTTCCCTCATTCAAGCTGTCAGAGTTTGACAGCCCTGGTTCTGTTGTTATGCACTATTAAATGGGAGCTGCTCTCCAGCCTAGGGGTACCTCTCTTTTCAGTGGTGGGAAAATGGGTGAAGCTTATTGAGGATCCTTGGGGTGGGCAACACTGCATAAATGGGAGTTTCAGCAAAAGGAATGAAAATAATAACTCCCTTTCTGAGAGCTAAAATACCTACAAAAATTTTAAATGTGTTGACAATGGTGCATTTTGATGCTCCCATTTCTATTTCTAAGTTTCAAAACAACTTTAAAGTGTGATATTTTATAGGTCAGATATTAGTATACCACACAGTATGTTTGGGTTCTAAGTTTGGGGTTTTCTTTAAAAGCCATAAAACAGTAAATGTTTTGAAGATACTAAAAGAGTCCTGCATTTAGGAGAGGATGGGGGGGGGGGGAAGATGTGATGGCTTTTCTATCTGATTTCTATTCCTGATAAATACCCTAATGACTTCTGCTGCAAGATTCAGAGGTCATTAGAAAGCAGTATTACTAATCTAGATGGAAACAAATTTCAATCTGGGCCAGTAATATATTTTATAGCTTGTAAACACATTGTAGCCAATTACCTTGATATGCTTTACATGATAAGAGCAATTACAAAATACCTGAAAGAACTGATGTGCTGAGGGTAACTAATTTATTCTCACCTAGGTACTGAGTTAGGATATATGGTATACTTCCATCATCAGTTCTTTCTTCTGCAGATATGTATTCATTTATTCACTCTTTCAATAAATATATCATTAGTGTTTTTCAGATATTGTGCTAAAAAACAGGTACTATAGAAGACACCACAGAGAAGTATAAACTATCTTAAAGAGCTTGCACTCTAGAAGAGATGAAGCTTCTATGTAGCAAAGGTAACAGCACAAAATGAAATAAGTACTGTGAGAGGATACAAACCCCTCCTCCTACAGAAAGCCATTTGAAATGAAGACAGAAAACCTAGCTAGGGAAAGCTTCTGAGAAGAGAATAAATTTGGGCTAGACCTTAACCTATGATCTGGGTGGCAGGGGGCAGGGAAAGAAGGCACACTTGAAAGAGAGAAAACAAATCAGGCTGACTGACGGTGTGAGTCAAGACAAGAAGATCGGAAAGCACAGGGCATGTACAAGGAACCACTGATGCTGTAGCATGGACCAAAGGTAGAGAATAGAAAGGTGAGCAGAGGGAGAGAAAGCTGGGAAGGCTGGCAGCCAGCCAGGTCACAGGCAAAGCTTGGCAAAGTGCAAAGCTAAGGAGTTTGAGCTTTATTAATAAGCACTGGGGAGCCATTAAAGGTTTTTGAGAATCAAGTAACAAGAGGTATTAAAAAGATTAATCAGTCAGCAGTATGATGGATAGGTGGGAAAGGCGAAAAAAACCATGGCAGGCGAGCATGCTGAGAGCTAACCAAGACAGGAGTTAAAGCAGTGGCAAGAGGAGTGGAGGGTGCAGTGGGTTTTAGAGTCTGAGATCTGAGCATGTTGGTAGGCTGAGCTGAGGGCAAGGGGCCAGTGAAGAGAGGTGTCATACACACAGAATGTGAGGGAAAATGATGAGTAATATCCAAATGCAGGCGGGCGCAGCAGGCACAATGGGGACCGGCAGAATTTCACAAGCCTGAGTGTTGGTAATCAGTGAAGAATGAGGACTGGGCGCACAATCAGGGATTTGACAAAAAAGGAAAATCATCTATAACAACCACTGTGGAGAAAAATTAGTGAAGACTCTAAGAGATGAATGTGCAGATTGTCAGACAAATATGCCTCACTCAAACTGGTAGTGCATGAAGTGGTGCTAACCACTGTAAGGAGAGTAGGTAAGTAAGGCCATGGTAGACTAGGAATTCCTACAAAAAACTTTATGGAATAAACGTAGACAGCTCCACTTAAAGTGGCAATATCGTGAAAGTTAAAAAGTTAGAAACTACTTAATGGTTTGGTATGAAAGAAGTAAAACTGTTTCATGTGAACTTTCCCTATTAAATTAGCTAAGTCAATAAGTGTGTAATATAATAGAATGTGTGTGTGTATATATATTTAATACATATAGTAAAGTAAACCTTGCTCTGTTATTAAGTAATATATATTAAGTGACTCTGGCACATGATACGGATTTTCTTCTCACACAAAACTCCGTTCACTCCCGGTATCACAAGCAGAGAGTGGGCAGCAGTGATGATGCATTTATAAAACATCCTCTGAAACCAGTTGCTTAAAGAGAGGTATGGAAAGGAAACGCCTTCCTCCTCTTCACAGTCAGCGGACACTTCCCCTCCAGCTCCAGGAAAGTAGGTTCATCAGTGTAAGCCCTCCCTGTCAGTGGTGACAGGAGCTGGCCCTCATCTTTTGTCTAATTTTGGTAACTACAGGTTTCCCCTCAGAGTGCAAACTCACTGTATTAGAAGCAGAAGGGAAATGCTTAGCCCTCTTCTGTACACTTTCTGGGAGGCGAGAAAAAATGTGTTTTCAGGAAGACGCAAAATTCCATCAGGCATAATGATCTTAAAAGAGAGGCTATAATGAGTATGTATTTGTTTTCTAAGTATACACATATGGCATATTATACAATAGATTTTACTTTACTTTTAAAAAATACAGATTTTTTTGAAACTTCTAATATACAAATAGCTAACAACTATAAAATTATTTCCTATGTTTCTATACCTTTCCTCTTTCCAGTCCCTGCAATCTTCAGTGCACATACACTCTTGTGAATTCAAGGTAAGGCCTAGTTGAAAACTAGGAAAAGAAAAAGAAAAGCTTTAAATTTCTCAGTGTTGACTCATAAAATATATAAAAATTATAAATTATATATTTAGGGTCAGGATACATGGGTCAGTCCACACATGACAAAAAGAACACTGTTATCAACAAGTCATTGAGATGTAGGCATTAATCTAACAGAATAGACTTTTGTCAGTGTTGCCTTGGGAAAATAGGTGGTGGAGATCCTGGTACCATATGCAAGAATGTACCCACACACCCACACCCACAGACACACAAGAGTGTGTGAGCCCTGACACACACTGCTGCATACTAATGTCTTGAATAGGAGACAAAGTAGATTAGCACACTAAGAGCTGGGAGCCAAGAAATGTAAACTGAGTTACACTTGAAGAAGAGATTAGGATAGGAGGAAATCTCCTATTGGAAAATCACTCTGCCTCTCCCTAGGAAGTAATGGTTAATTTAGCAGCCCTGAACTGCTCAAAATATGCACATTTCCAAGGTATCACGACTGGCCCTTGGTCCAGCTCCTGGGAAATGACTTCTGAGCCCTTGGAATATGCCTAAGAAGAGTGTTTTTGTATACCTGAGGTTTTTGGGTCATGCCAAATAGTTTATGCTCACAATGTGATTTATGGTGAATGTCTGTTTTTGTGTGCCTGGACTTTGGGCCACACTACCAGTTTGACCCCTGGGAGGCTAGAGACTGAGGTGCTGTATGCCTTCATGACTGACCCCCAATAAAAATTCTGGACACCAAGGCTTGGGTAAGCTTCCCTAGTTGGAAACATTTTTCAAGTGTTATACACATCATTGCTAAGAAAATTTAGCACTAGCCATATTGACCCCATTTGTGGGGAAAACTGGAAACTTCCTCCTGTTTTTTTCTGGACTCTTCCCTAGGCACCTTTTTTCTTTGCTAATTTTAATCTGTATTGTTTCACTGTAATAAAATGTAAGTATAACACCTTTCTGAGTTCTGTGAAGCCTTCTAATGAAACACTGAACCTGACAGTGGTCATGGGGAGCCCCAACACATACTCTAAACACTTTCCATTCCCCTTGTCCACTTTATTTTTTCATCATTAGCTCAACACTACTGAAATTATTCAATTACATTATATATTATATTATGCCTTATCATATTATACATATCTTCATGTTATATCAATTACCCCCTCACTCTCTGTGTGCCCCCCTCCACACACACACATACAATTAAATGTAGATTTCTTTAAAGGTAGGTATTTTGTCCTTCTCACTGCTAAATGTCTAGCGCTCAGAACAGTACCCAGTAAATGTTAGTCTAGCACATAACAGGTACCCAGTAAATATCTGTGGAATGAATGAAACAGAAATACATGATTAGATCTGAAAAGAAAGATCATGGCCTAGTTCCCCTAGCACCATCATTCTGTATAAATAGACCTCCATGCTATAACAAAGTAAGTCTCAGTGTAAATTTCCCAATGACTTTTAACTTGGCCATTAGCAACTGTGACAACTTGTTATTTTATATGATTCTCCTGTCCCTGCAAAGGAAAGCCTATCCAAAGTGCTTAGGTTAAACAGAATGGAGAATTAATCTAGATTATTTTGAATATTCAACAGAATGGGTGAGCAAAATAGCTCTAATAATTCCTTTTCCTAACATTACTATTGTAAACTCAGTCAACTGCTCCATATTTATTACAGGCTTTAGGTAGAAATTAAAATTAAAGCCCCAGTTTTGTGTTAAAAGAATTAGCCAAAGATTAACAATCCTCTTAGGATTCTATTCTTTAGAGAGTTATTATTATCCTTCATCTCTTTACTTGTGAACCTCCAGTTACTCTTCAAGACCCAGACTGAAGTTCACCTCTTCCCACCTCAATGTAAGGTCTTTTACAGCTCTTATAAAATGTGCTTCCTCTGGTGCTCCCAAAAATCTCTTTACATCTTACCAGACCACAGGTCACATTGTATGTACAAAGTATTTGTTTACTTGTCTCTCTAAATTACAGGATTGTGAGGTAATCATGGTTAGGAGAGTATTTAATTGATGTATCTCGTCTGCAAAAATTCTCCTGTCCTGGCACACAGAAAACACTCACTAAATGTTAAGTCCATAAATGAGATAATAAATGAATAAGCAAAAGAATAAATGAATGCACACTGATCTTGGGCTCATGTAGACAACTCAACTAGTAGGAGAAATTACACATAATTCTATTTTCAAGGTCTTTGAAAATACTTCCTCAAGAGATTTGATGAGCAAAGTGTTGGACCAAAATTTACCTATGAAAAGTTTGTTCTCCAGGCATTAAATCCTCATATCATTGGTCAAACTATCACATCATTGTAAGAGTGAGGAATAAATTATATGGTCTGTTTCTTGGTACATGGAAGAAATAATAAAGAGCATTCGGGTTTGCTATGAAGTTATAATCACCTTTCTCAAAGATGCCTGGATTTCTGAATTAGGTTCTATGAAAATTCGTGAAGTCTCACTGACATGGAGTGGGGAGGCCTGCAGGGGGAGCTCTCATGCCTACCACTCCTGGTGAATTGCAGACCCCACAGGAAGGAAAAGGCAAACACCTTATAACTCATACTATTTTGTCTACTTTACCACCCAGTAGGAGGAGGGAAGTGTTTATGCTTCCCCCAGCAACAGCTGGAGAACAGCCCAGCCAATGAGGCACTGCTATGACTCAGCCAATGAGTAGCCATGACATGTAGGATTCCCAGTTTCTTCCAATGTACTTTGTGCTTTGAACAGTCCCCCAACTCTCCGCCTTTCTTTTATAAAAGAGCATCCTCTCCTTTGTTCTTGGGACATGCTTGTAGTTTTGCCAAAGCTTGCTTATGCTGAATTGCAATTCTCTGCTGCCCCCAAATAAATTATTTTGCTGGTATAGTAACTGACAGCTTTATTTTTAAAGTTAACAGTTCTTGCATTTGAGTTTTAAAAAAACAGTTCTCAAAAAATCAAATCAACTTACGATATGTATAGTTTGAATCCCCAGTAAAATTGGCAAGAAGATGCTGGGGGAATCCTGCAATGATACTGATGATAATGATCTTCAGAATATTCAGGGCTTGGTTTATCAACCATTGAACTTTACTTCCTGAAGTGGTCTATCTAGAAGGGCAGTTTGGGGGAGGTCGTCACTTCTCTCCACCAATAATTATGAAGCATCTACCACGTGAGAGGCTTTGCACTAAGCTTTGTGAGGACTACAGAGATGAATAAATCACGGTAACTGCTCTCAAGGAATTTTCAATAAGGCATTTCTGCTCAGAGCCAAAAAGAGAGGAACACTCTCACTACGCAAAGAAGTAAGATAGTCTGGAACAAAGAATAACATGCTAACTGTTAATTCAGTTGTAAAAGCCATGCTTAAAATTGATGTCTTTGTGAGGGTCTCATTTCCATTTGAGTTCCTGCTTTGAGATCAGGAGTTAACAGATCATTTCATGGAGTAAACATGTACAGATGTCACCTTCCCATTAGTTTCTAACCTGCCCCCACCTCTCCACCCCGACCATCAGAGGATAGAGGCAAATTAAAAAGAAAATGGAAGAATTTGTCACTTATAACCCAAATAAGCTCATCTCTGAATTGTATTGGGGCTTGAAAAAGCAAACTGTCAGGGAAGAGAAAGTAATCTGTGGGGAGCTGGCTGTGACTGGGAAAACTGACGAAGCTGCAGAACTGTCACCTGAAAGACATGGTCGGTTCACAAGACTCTCCTAGCAGCAGTCCTGTCCGATTTAAAACTGAGACTGTAGTTAGAGGGAGTCCAGCCTCTAGCAGGAAGAGATGTGCAATACGAATAACACCTGAAATTTATTAAGTGCTTCGCAACATGCCAAAAAGTACAGAAATACTTAATCTTTAAAACCATACTCTCAAAGTTTTATTTTATGGATAATAAAATAGACTTTTGAAGGTAACTATTTTACCCAAGGTCACACAACTAGGAAATAGCACCAACTTCTTTGATTCTAGAACCCATACTTCTGAAGATCAGGAATTAGGTAAAAGGTCCCATTTGGCTGAGTTTCAAGGTCAGGACTTCATTTCCAACAGAAAGACTAGCCACAGTGGCAAGTATGGAAAAGTCAAAGAAAAACATGTCATTCATTGGGCACAAATACCTAAGACCTGCAAATTTAGGGCAATAAAACCAACTTTAATTCCACAGAAGTAAATTCTAATGAAAAAAAAAGGAAATGGAATTAAACACAATGTACAATATACCAGAATGTCTAGTACAAAGAATATTTTCCTTCAGTTGTTTAACACTGGAAATAAAGTCTTGCATCTCCTCTTTTAAACTTTAAAAATGGGATTCTCATATAGAATATTTAAGAAAACCTACACAGGGAAAGACAACAGGGAAGCCGATTAAGGTGTGAAATTCTAGAAAAAAGTAATCTTACCAACTTGATGATAAATCAAAGGAGAGACTAGACACAGATACAAGTTACTAACTTTCATTGAATACAAGAGGCTACCGTAAGTCTTCATAAAGAAATTGAATTGATGAATGGGCTTTTACTATCATCTTCCTATAAACCTTTTCTTAGGAAAAAAATAAAAGCTGCACAGAAAGCAAATGAAAGTATTACATAAAAGAAATTGCAGTTTTAGTCCATCTTATACAAACACTGGGCTTCACAAAATGGTTCTTTTCCCAGCATGCCTTCATTCATTATCCCGCTATCTATGGCCACTAGATGGCAGTGCCACAAATTGGGATGGACAGTATTCTGTGGACCCTAAGCTTATAACAATTTAGAGAATAAGCAATAAAGATTAAATATACACCAAAATGCAATAAACATTAGAGTGATGCAGAGAACAGTGCAACATACAAAATATACTGAAATAGTATTGTCCCACAGGGACATACATCACTAAAGATTCTATTTTATGACTAGATTCTCTCTAGATACACTAAGATATAATGTTATTTGTCAAGCATATTTGAGTTTCCAATATTTTTCCTTTCAAGCTATTGAAGTTAATATTTAACAAACACATTTTCTGCCAAGTTTTAATGTGATATCATCCTCTGAAGAAACAAAGTCCAGAAATAATTTTTCTTTTTGGCAATATTTATTAGTATTTTGACATAAAACCTGAATTATTATTGAAAGTAAATAGGAAATCAAGGACTCAGATGTCTTGAATTTTTTTCAGGTGCTCTCAAGGTTAACATGTACCCTGGCAATGAAAGAGCAGATAAATAAAGGCTATCTGGTGTCACATAACCTGTAATATTTTCTGTAACTGTGACTATTTTTTAAATAAAATTTTCTAGCTGACAAATTTAATTTTCCCTCTTGGTTTTGTTTATACATTGGAGTCCCCAGTGTCATGGAACTGAACACAGAACTAGGTACCTCTAGGTCTCTCTCTCTTTCCTTTTGACTTTTTATGTCATTTATAGCTGTGAACCTCCAATAAGATTTTATTATTAAAAATGTATATACATTATACATGTGTATGTATATACATATTCATATGCTATATGTGTGTATGCACACACACACACACACACAAAAAAAAAAAAAAAACTAAAAAGAAGCCCAACTTGGTGAGGAAAAAATAGGAACTAACAGAGTCCCATTCAGGAAGTTTCTGAAACACCTACTGAAACAATATGGAAGACAGCAAGTTCCGTCTTCACACAGCTGGCTGCATTTAAAAGAACCACAGGAAATGAACCAGCTTCCAACCTGTCAGGCACTTCCACAGGGCAAATGGTTGCAAGCCCTTGGGAACTGAGGGATTTTATTTGAGATGGCACACAAAAGCTGAAAACTGGCCTTGGCCCAATCCCTTCAGCCTTGAATGAATGCGTGTGTGTGTGTGTATGTGTGTATGTGTGTAGAAAAAACAGACACACACAGAGCCAATAAATGTAATATAAACGCCACAGATATTCGGTCTAAATTTAAACAGGAAATAAAGTTAGGTCATTGTTACCTTTTGGTCAGGGCAAAGGTGACAACCACAGTAATTTTGCAAAACACACTAAAATGAGGAAACAGACGGGTGTGACGGGTTAACAATTTACAAAAACAGTCCAAAAAATTGTTTATAATAAACATCCCAGGCCCACAGAAAGGCTGTGAACCCCAGAGTGAAATTTTCCATCCCTTAGCTAGACCTTTACTGTGAAGGTCTGGAGTTTAATCAGGGCTCTCCTGAATGGGAAGTGAAGAGACAGTGAGCAGGCTGTCTGTGAGCGTTTGCTTCTGTGCCAAGGGAAAAATGGCCCAGTTAGTCCCTAAGAGTTTGACTCCTTCCAGAGCTTCACCATCCCATCACAGTTGTTTGTTCTGAGAATACAAATAGAGCGAGGAAAACCAGAAAATCCACAGAAGCATTCTTTCCACAGTGAGCCTCTACACTGAAGCATATAATATTTGACAGCCTTTTGTGAGTAGCAGAGTCCACGAATTTTTTTTCTCCAGCAGTGATATCCTTTCACCTCATTATAAAATATAACCTGTCATAGCTAAATTGAGGAGTTTTTTTTCAACAGGGCTGGAAAATTCATCTCTAATTACTGTATAGGAAAATGCTTCTGATTTATCTACTATGCAGAAAAAGGCTGAAAGGCAACCTGATCACTGTTAAGAAACAGATGCCCCTTGATAAAGAAGCCATGTTGTTGGGTTCTCAGTTTCTCAAGTGATGGGGCTTTGATACGAATAGCTTTGAAATCTATATAAGATGAAAAAGAAAAAGAAGCACTTTCATTAGTCTAGTAGCATGGTGTGTACACTTAACTGTGCACAGATTGGTTTCAAGGATTTTACTGGGTCAGCACTCTTAGGTTATAAATATCTGCATGTGTACTCTAAGACAATTGCTAATGGAAGTGTTCTTTATACCAGATGAGTGTGTTGTTTACTAATGTGAATTGGGACAAACTTGGTTTTAAATTCAAGCTCTACCACTAATCAGCTGATGACCTCTCTCTAAGCTTCTGTTATCTTACCTGCAAAAGGAAAAGAATCATCATACCTAAATCAGATGACTATTGAGCAGATCAGTTAGATAATGAATGTGAAGAGTTTAGCAAAGTACTCAGTGCATTAGACACTCAATAAATGGTAGCTATTATTAGAAGCATTTTGTGTGGAATTTTTGATAGTTTTGGCTGCAAATGAAAATTACATTTTCAAAGCCAGATTGAGTATTAAATAGAAGTGTCTCTTTTTGTGGGGGGAGGGGAAGGAATAGGACAAAATATCTCAGGTGTATATCTCCCAGTTGCAGAAACAATACAGTGGTTACAACGGAGCCAAACCAATAGACCCTTGGGCATGGGCACACACCAAGTCCTATTTTAATGAATGCTCTTTCAAACTCAGTATTTACAGAAGCATATTTTGCAGAACATTAGTCAGTCACCCAAGCTATCTCTTGAAAAAATGTTTCCTATAGACAAATGAGTGTGAGCAATACTACATACAACATCCCAGTCTTGGAAATTCACAATGACATTAGCATATTAAAGGTCTTTAGAAGTTCCACAAATGGAGAAACCATATTTCCTTTGACAATGATTCCCCAAACCTATCTGATACTGCAACTCTTTTTATCTGACTATTGATGCACAGATAATTCATTGAGTTCTATCACATTCCAACTATAATGCAAGCATTTTACATGTGTTAACTCACTAAAGCACAATAACAGTACCATGATATAGGTTCCATTATCAATTCTATTTTATTTGTCCAGGATTACTCAGCCAGTAAGTGGTAGTAGGATTCACATCCCAGCACTCTGACACAAAGAGTCATGCTCTGAACCAGCACCGTATCTCTTCTTACCGTATGAGGCATGTTACATCTATCAGGTAGGATACTTTCACTTACAAATAGCAGAAACCTCAACCAAAACTAATAAAATGAGTAAAGGGAGTTTACAGTCATATTTAACTTAAAAAGTAAGTAGTGTGAGCTTTAGGCACCAGGGAGAATAGTTCATTCTCCAACATTCACTCTTCTCCGCTCTCCTCCTCGTGTCAACTTTATCCTCAAGCAGACTTCCTTTATGTTAGTCTTTCCCAGCCAGTCCTCATTCACTGTCAAAGAGGAGAGAGCCTTTTTTCCCCAACCATCAGATAAAGTCGTTGGCTTCTGCTAAGTCACATGCCCATTGTGGGTCATGCACTATGGCCATGAAATGGGACATGTTGATAGTTTTAGGCTGGATTCTTCCTCAGATGATCAGGTTGGGGAGGACTGGCTAAGGCCACTCAGGGCCCATTGCTGAAGCTGAAGCTGAAGTAAGGCAATTTCCAGTTGAACCACATACCAGGGAAATGGGTTCCTTGTAGGAAGGAGAAAAAAGAAATGGACCCCTATAGACTCTGCTTTGAAGAATAGGATTCCCACTCAAATATGAGACAGCTGTTTATGGAATATACTTTTAAAAACATCACTCTGCTTTTCTTATTCCTACACCCTCTGATGTCTCATGACAAAATGGAAAAAAAAGGGTAATCAAGGGAAGTGAAGTCATTAAACAAAGACAGCATATCCAAGCCTTGACTCTCCCCTAACAATTTTAGATCTTCTATTTTTCTATCAATTCTGATACCTAGAGCAGAAATTCAAGAAATATTTTGACAATTTTTAGATGAAAAACCAAAGAGATATGTAAATACAGAGAGTAAATGTAAAATTCCCTTCGCCCCTTGCCTATTTCCATTCTCCTTCTCAGAGGTCATCAGTTTGGTATATATTCCCAAATTTTCCAAACTTTCTCTACCTTTACATATACACATGTGTAAAAATATATTTTCTGTGACATAAATGGGAACATGTCATTCTGGTCTTCTTCATTCAAATATATATCTGAAGACCCCTTTATCAGTACAAAGAGATCTTCATTCTTTCTAACTACTGTTTAAAATATCACAGTATAGGTGAGCTGTCATTGAACTTTCACCACTTGCTCACTGACAGACATTTAAGGGTTACTAATATTGACTACCTTAAAAAAAAAAAAAGCTCAAATGGCCAACCCTGCACATGGCTACTTTGTGCACACGTGAACATTTTTCTCTAAAAAGCAGCCCACCAGTGAAATTGCTTGGTTAAAGAGGTTTGAGCACTTTAAATTTTGATAGAATTTGTCAAATTGCCCTCCAAAAAGGCTGTTCCAATTTACACTCCCACCAACAGCGTCTGAGAGTACCTGTTTCCCCACTGGATATTAGCGATCTTTTTGCATTCCATTTCAAAGAGTAATCAACAGGACTCTGGTTAACTCTGTGATGTAAGTGGCTCCCTGAGCACTTTAAAAATGTATCATTAGACACGAAAGAAAACAATTATTTGATGTGAGCCCACTCTGTGATTGGTATTATAATAATAATAAAGAAAACCCTCTTGATTGAATAGCTACTTACCTTAGACCTTAAAGACATTAACTACTTGCCTTACAGTGTTTTTAAGAGGTCAATAAAGGTCACTTATCCCCATTTTGCAGATGCAAATTTTAAAATACAAAAAAGGTACGTAAGTATTTCTATCAGGCAGTATACAAGAATAGAAATTAAGAATCCATTTCTTTTGGGCTCACTTCTTCATTTTCTGGTGATAAGGCAGTGTGCTTATCACCGCTGCTTCTGCTGCCGGCTGGAGCCTGGTCACAACTATGTAAAGAGGCAGAGGTCCAGTATATCTTGATAGAGGAGCAACTGGCTGCTGTGTACCACTCCTTGTTGGCTACAGAGCCCATCGCCGGAAAAGCTCCGACCAAGATAATAACTACCTATCCCATCGCGGGGTGGGTGAGAGACTGGACCCAAAGGCCACGGAGTGGTGTGGCACAGACACCTACCATATATCATGTGGCTGGCCACTTGCCTTTGGCATCCCCAAGGAATGATGAAGCAGACACCTTGGCCCAGGTGCACTGGCTAGAAGGAAAGCCTGCCTTTGATGTGGCCCAATGGCTACATCAGCGTTTGTTGCACATGGGGCAAAAAACAATGTGGGCTGTAACCTGTCAGTAGGGCTTGCCAATGACCTTTGAAGAAGTCAGCCAAGCCCAGAAGGAGTACCCTACACATTGTGCAGATCAGCAAACTACCAAGAGAGGCCTAGAGCATCTCTTTGCAGCCAATGGCTGGCCACAGGTGATTAAGAACAATCGAAGCACCCACTTTATTGGAAATGCTTTGCAAGGATGGGTGCAGCAATTAGGAATAAAATGGACATAGCCCTGTACATTTTGACACATGGACCAGCAATGGCTGGCTCTTCTGGCACCTGGGTAAAAGGTCTGGAAGCTGGCCTCCTGTGTATTCCTGGAATAAGAGAAAAATGGCCCCCCAAAATCACGGTTATTTGCTGCTATAGTCCTTGTGTCCTAGATGTGCCCCTGGCTGCAGCTGCCATGTGATGGCTGGAATAGACGAGATTTGGACTTAATCTGCATGGGACTTTGAACCTAGCTGAATCCTCTGGCTTGAGAATTATCATGATTGTGTTGCTGTTGTCAAGAAAAAAATGCTTAAAGAGAGGCTTGACTTTGTCTAATGTTCGGTAAAAGCTTTGTGAGTAATCTAGCATGGTTGTTAGGAATGAGTAAACAAGTGTAGAAACATATTTTGTGCTTAGTGAGAGATTGTGCTGGAAAGTACATTTACTTAATCTGCATACACTGAATCCTCTGGTTTAAGGATCATCATGATTTTATTGTTGTTGCTATTGTATGTCATTAATTTGGTCGGAAGATGGGGAACGAGTAAATTGTAAGGTGAGATTTCTGGAAGGGTGGCCTGTGGGTAAAATTGCAATATTTCTAAAATATCTCACAGGCTTTACTGTATCTGCATATCAATAGGCATTCAGAGGTGGAAAGAAGTATGGCTTTAGTGCATTTGCATCATTCTTCAGGGGTGGAGAGAAGTTCATTTCCATACCAATGGTAACTACCTGGGCAAAGGAGGGCTTATCTGTACCAGAGAGGTGAGGTGGAGGGCCGATTTTTTATTCTTCTGGAGCAGAAAAGAGAGAAGGCCCCAGACTACAATTTGTAATCCATAAACGGATTTTAAACTTTATTTCTCCTTTTGACTGATTTTGGTTTTTAGAGGTATTTTGCCCTGGGATTTCCTCTCCTCAGACTTACAGGCAGCCTCTCAAATCCACAAACAAAACTCTGACCTATACCTCTTTTGAAGCTAACCAAAGTCCATAACTGACGTTAGAAACATATTTCTGCTTTAACTTCCACTAAGAGTTGGGTGATGATTTAGGAATATTGTGGATACCAAGCCAATGAAACTTCAAATTCAGTTCCCAGACATATGATGGCCTTTGCTCCCTCCAGCAAAGGCTACTAGTGTTCTTTATTGACTGACCCTGGTGCTCTGAAGGGAAACTGGCAGAAAATAAGGTGCCGTGTGCAGAACTCAATATTTACTTCTCTCTTTGTTCCTGGATAGTCATGGAAGAATTCACAGGCTTGCAAACTTGAAATCTCAGTACAGTAGGCGGCAGAAACATTGGCAACTTACTCAGGGCACTTTTGCAATCATCGCTTTGAGCTCAGCCCCAGATATATGTCCCAGAGGGAAGCCATGTGGGCTTTAATGTACATCTTGCTCCCTTGCAGCGAAGTTACAACTTACTCAAACATACTTGTTCACAGAAAATCTAAATGAAATCCCCAGACTGATGACAGCTGGCCCAGGCAAGGCAAGAACACCCTGGGAGTGAGCTACTTGCACACTTTGAGATGAATTCATTTTTCTGAGTACTTAATTGTTTTTTGTTTTTCAATTTCAAGTCAATGAATTGTAATGGTAGCAATACAAATATAAAGTAGTTGGAATGCTTGTGACAAAGTGGCTTTCTAGACCAGAAATGGATTTTCTCTTCAAGTAGTAATGCTTAGCTGGTTTAAGAGTAAATGTCAGTAACCTTATCTTTCTACAAAGACTCGTTTTTCTCTCCTTCCTGCTTCAGTACCTTGACTTGGGGGCACAATGCTGTTCTACATGGACCCGGGTTCCATCAGCATCCAGTATTTCATCTAAAGCTTTGACACATTTGTCACAACAGCTAAGGTTGAGAGAAGGAGTTGAAAAAATTTCACAGAGCTTGTTATGACTCACATGGCCCCTGTGTAGTCCTCTTAACATTCTTTGTTCCCATCCTTCCAATAAAACATGAGCACCAGCCATTTCCCTTGCACAGTGTGAGCCAGAAGGCTGGAGCCTTTGAGCTCTGGCCCCAGTCTACAGATCACTGGTGCAGATGATATTATTTTGTACATCAAGCCTTTCATGCCAACTTGTAAAGGAGGGAGAAAGACTGCAGTGATGACAATGATCTATCACCATACCTCTTTTAATAAAGATGCCCCTTTTAATGAAGATGTCTCTTTTAATAAACTTAAAACAGAATTTTGAGGTTTTGGGACAGTTTGGAGAGGGGATTAGAAGTATAGCTGAGAAGGGAAAGGGTGACCATAGAAAATAAGGTGGGGCAGGGAACAAAGACAATAAAGAATATATATTTAGTTTCCTGGGCATATTATCCTGCTGCTCAGTCTCCCACTAAGAGCTATAGATCTGTGGTTCTTTAGAAGTTGTCAGATAGCTCAAACTTCTTTCCAAAGTTTAAATATCACAAATTGATAGGCTCTGAGTTAAGATGGAAATGTCTATGGTTAATTGTGTCTTTAAGAGACAAGCATAATGACAACTCTTATTTTCAGACGGTCTTTCTCTCAAAGCCCAAGGCATTTCATAGATTTGATCTAATTACTCTTTGATAACATCAGTGGCATGTGGGAAGAAAGTAGGGGACAGGGCAGTGAGTATTAAGGGGAAGAGGTGTCAATACTATTGCTATTTTTGGCCTAGGGAAAATAAAGCATGGAATGTTTATAAAAATGTCCTAAGTCAATGCCTTTTAAACTTTCTGGCTGCTCTATCTTTCATTCAGATGAAAACTACCACTGAACACTAACACAGAAAACAAATCCAAACTCCTTTCCTAAAGGAATCACCACTGAATTGCCCTTGCTGAACCTGTCTCAAGGCCCTGCCTACTTAATCTTTGTCTCTACTACACCCTATCCTCAAAAACTCTACAAATCTCAGGATTAAGAAGAAAATATCACTTTCCCAAATGAGGAAACAAAGAAACTACCATGGTAGAATATGAACTACTCTCCCAAATTCCACTTCAAACAGGCAATACAACCTCCCAAGAACGATAGCCAGATTCTATTGCTACAAAGGAAGATAAAGTGTGTTTTCCAGGGACCATAATAATGTGCAACCTAGCAGATTACCTTCTTAACATATTCTCCCTTAGGGAAAAATTTTTACTGAGAAGCATCTTAATGACTAAATGGTAGTGTTACCTCTGCCAACCACAAATTATGACTCTGGTTATCCAAGGAATTCTGAAAACACAGACAGACCTTATCAACATGTCTATTATCTCTCTTATACCATCATCACAGATTAAAGATGCCCATTTTTCCAGAGGGCATCATTGGAACACCATCTTTTGACTTTCAAATTGGACAAAGGGAAGCCCCACCCTTACTCCCACCCTGACTGAAAGGTTTATCTTCTCTCAGGACGCTAAGGCAATGATGGTAGTAGGAGCAAATATATGTATGCATTTAAGGAGATATGAACTAGAAATACGGCCCTATGGGTCTGTTATGACTAAGCAAAAAATGTCTTCCTGTGACAGCTAAGTGGTGTGACAGATGGAGCAGATCCCAAGTAACCCACATCCTCTCTCAGTTCCAAGGGAAGATTTGTGCTCTAGAATGAAAGTGATAATAAAAATGTGTGAAATTCTGTAAAAAAGCAATTCAAGTGTATTTTTTCTGTCCTAGGTAATGGGATGTTTAACTATATCTTGCATATCTTTTCTATATAGAGTGTCCTAAAAAATCCACTTTAAGAAAACATACCAAAACATTAAGGGCAAAATTGGTTTATTTTCTTTCTTTTGATGTTCCCATTAGTGCTAAAAAGCAAAAATAAACTCTTTATTGATAACACTGCCTCACTTTTCCACAACTTTTGGTAAAAAACTCAAAATGACTTACAGTTTATGAGTCATGCCCTATCTGAGATTGGATTGTTACCACAATGTTAAAGTGTGTCACCAGTAGGCCAAAATCAGAGGCAAAAGAAGAGATTCTAAATAGAGAGGATAGGAGGTCTGATTAGTTTAGTATATTAGGGTTTTCCAGGAAAACAGAACCAATAGGATATATTATAATAATATCTATCTGTATCTATATATTACATAGGTACATATATAATATATCGTATATCTGTATCTATATACATTATCATATTTTCTCCATGTAGATACAGATATAAAGAGATTTATTATAAGGAACTGGTTCATGTGATAATGGAGGCTGAGAAGTGGTATGTCCTGCTGTCTACAAGCTGGAGACCCAGGAAATCCAGTGATGTAATTCTGAGAATGGGAGGGCCAGTCTGAGGACAGGAGAAGACAGAGGGTCCAGCCCAAGCAATCTAGTAAAGCAAATTCCCTCTTCCTCTGCTTTTCATTCTATTCAAGTCCTCAAAGTATTGCAAGATGTCAGCCCGATTGGGAAGAGAAATTTGCTTTACTCAGGCTACACTCAAGTGCTAATGTCATCCAGAAACCTTTACAGGTACATCAAGAAATAATGTTTAGCCGAATATCTGGCACCCTGTGATCCAGTCAATTTGACAAATAAAATTAGCTATCATAGACAGTCTTTCACCACCCATAATAGTGGGCAGGTTATTGTCTTGCTTAGATCCAGTCTCTAAATATTTACATTTGGGACTCCACCCTGGTCAAAGATTTGTGACCAGGCTAGCTGGGATGATCTGATGATGCACATGTAAGTGATACTAAGAAAAAGAGATGGGGGGCTACTTTCCTTAAAAGGTCTGGTAGTGAGTTTTAAGAGCTTCCTTCTAAGGGTTTCTAAGGCTTCGTTCTTTCACTGACCTAATCAAAGAACTAGCAAGACATCTGGGCCAAAAATCTTTATGTATGTTACATGACAGTGGATTTTAAATGGAATTATAAAACTGCACATTTCTGTGACCATGGAAGATATTTAATAGTGTTAAACAGTAAGTATAAGTATCAAAGGTCTATATATCTGGGTAAGAAAATTCCTTTTCAGCACAGATTATTCAATAGGTTGGTTTTCCAATTAAAATTTAGAACAGGGCAATGCAGGTCAATAGAGAAAGACACCAGACACTAAACATCAGATCAGAGACACAAAACAGTGTTCAAGAAACTCACAGATATGGAGAAGCCATTCCCAGAGCAATAATAAATTTGTGGTAGACATTTTGCAGGATGCACTGGAAGGAAGCAAAATTTTGGAAATGAAGTCAATTTAGACTCCATAGTTAATAAAATCTGAACTTTGAGTTATTTCCAACTATAAAATTTAGAAGTTCCTTAATTAGTATTAAAAGCCATGATTCAAGAAAATAATTATTTTTATAAATAGCACAGGAAAAAATAGAATCATATATGGAGAAAGAATTCAGGACAACAAAAATAAATGAATATGAGATACACACATTTTACTTGATATCCACTCAGTTAAGCATTTCACTAATTCTTAAAGAACTAGAATCAGTGGTTGATACAGAGCCATAATGTAAGAGGATACTTATGATTTGCATATCTGCATTTGTGACTGTTAGTCCTATGCTAGATGGAATGCAGTTTCTTTTTATAATGTGTGTTTAGTTATTCTCACACTTTAGTTTTTATTATAGAAACTCAGGATAAGGACCTTCCTTCTTGTGGTCTTTCCTTCTCAGTCATCTTCACTTATTCTTCTTCCTCTGTCAACCTGTAAATGCCAAGGGGCTGATCTTTAGCCCTCTTTTCTTTTAACATACACACAGTGCTTATGGGTTACCTCAGTAACTCCCACATTTTTTTCTCCAGTGTGACAGAGCCAAATACTCCTCAGATCCCCCTCGAAGGGCTGGACTTGCTGCTCAACTGCAGATATTGTGATCAGCAGACAAACCTTCATGCCTCAGCTATGGAGACCCATCTCACCTGAGAAGCAACCCACTTCTGGTAACTGAGTGAGGTAAAAGTATACATTTCTAGCTCCTTATAAGATAACTCTGATGGGTGATATTTTCTCCAGAGGTCTCTACTGAATTGGCCAAACCTTTGTCAGGCCTACGTCAAACTTCAAATTTTCCATTTGCCCAATGCTGCTTGATCTTTGTTAAATGTCTTGGACTCCAAATTCTATCTCAGTGTCTGCTTCCAGAAAAATCAAACATAAATCCTTTTGAGGAGATACAGTTCTTCAACTAAGAGATCAATTATCATATACACTAAAATAAGCTAACAATCATAAAACACAAAATATAGGGAAGTACAGATGTCATGGTCAAGAGTCTTCAGGAAAAGTAAAACAGCAGAACCATATCAAAAGAGACTTAAGATATTAGAATTATTGGTATAGGTAATATATTTTAAGTATAATTAATATATTTTAAGAGGTAAAAGATAATTGAAAATATGAATAAGAAACCAGAAACTATCAGAAATCATGATATTTGGAAAGAACTAAATAGTGCTTCTAGAAAAGAAAACTAAACTAAATGAAAATTTTTTAAAGCTCAATAAATAAGCTGGCCAGTAGCTTAGATAAAGCCAGAGAGAATTAGATAACTGGAATATAAAAATGAAGAAACTAGCCATTATATATAGTACAGAGAAGAAAAGAAAAAGAAAGAAGAGAGAAGAATAAGAACTTCTAAAGGATAAAGTGAAGAGGTCTAAAATATACCTAATTTATGTTTAAATGGGAGAAGTACAACTTTTAATGGAAATGTCAAGAGAATTCCCCAAAGCTGATGAATGACAAGAATCCTCAATTTGAAGTAGTATTATGAATAACAAATGAGACTTAATAAGAAAAATGTATACCTAGACTCACTGTTTTGAATTGCAGAACCAAAGATAAGATAAAATCCTAAAAACAAACAGAGAGAAAACAGAGATTACAAATATATGAATGATAAATGGATAGCTAACTTCTTAAGTTAAAAGTAGGAGCAGGGACAAAATATAATAGGAAAACATCTTAAAGGGCTTAAAGAAAACCTAACAACCCAGAGTTCAGTACCCAGTGAAACTTCCTTTGAAAAATTAGAGTAAAATAGAAAAACATTTTTCAAACATAAACTAAGGGAGGCTAGTACCAATATGTTCTCAAGTTCTCTTTCAGTAAGAAACACTAGGATCTCAGAAGAATGGTTTGGAATGAAATAAGTAATGATAGCAAAGAAAATTGTAAACATGCCAATAGATATTACCAAAAAAGGACTGAATAAAATATTAATGTCTAACTGACTTTTTAAAATAAAAAGAAAACTGAAATACAAAACAAAATAGTATATGAGTTAAGAAGGTGATTAGAGAAAGTTTTCTAAGCTGCTTGCACTGTCTGGAAGCAGAGCAAAGATACTAGTAAAATCTAGATGGTACAAAGTATGCCTATTTTAATTTCCAGAATAACTCCTAAAAGACTGAAGAGTACATATTACCTAACTTGTAGAAAGGCAAAATGAGAAAATTGCTCAATCCAAAAGAATATAAGAGAACACAGAAGAAATATAGAAAAGTGAGAAAAATACAAAATGAGGCAATAACAATCCATGTAAATCATTAATCACAGTAAATATAAATGAACAATGTTCTTCAATTAAAAGAATGAGATTGTCAGAGTATGGTTGTAAAACTTAAGAGTTATGATTAAAATATGTGGACATAAAAATACTGAGAGGTAAATAATGGGAAAAGATATTCCAAGAAAATACTAAACAAAAGGCAACTGCGTAGCTGTATTATTATAATATGAAATAAACTTTAAGGCAAAAAGCCTTGTTAGTAATGAAAAGAGTCACTATATAACACTAAAGGAATACCTTTATCAAGAAGAGACTAAAGTTCTAAACATTTATGCATCTAATAAGTTTAAAATATTTTAACATCATAAATGCATGACATGAAAAGTAAAGAGAAGATCAAGAGCCCGGCCACTGGCCCTTTGAAAGACAAATAAATTGACAACCCTTGAGCAAAAGAGATTATGAAGAGAGAAGAATAGATTATGTGAATGAAACAGAATACATAATTAGAGATTCAGCAGTATTAAGTAATAAAAGACTATTACAAATCAGTTTGTACCATTAAATGTAAAAATTTAAACAACATAAACATACGTGTACAAAAATATACTACAAAGAAACTGACTCTAGAAGAAATAGAAACTCAATAATGACATGAAGAAATTGAAACATCTTCTCAAAAGAAAACAATAGGCCTAGATTATTTATGGGAATGCTCTTCATTCAATGAACAGATTGTTTTAATTTTACACCAACTCTTCTATAAAGGAGAAAAAGAGGACACATTTCCCAGATTATTTTATTTTGCCAGTCTTTATCTTTGATACCAAAACTAGATTAAGATAATACAAAAAGTATAAAAAGAAAGTTATAGGACTATTCAATTATGACATGGATGCAAAATTAACTAAACAAAATGTTAAATACAAAAACACAATACATCATGACCAATTTGGATTTATTCAAATAATGAATGTTTGTTTGAGCATTATAAAATCAATTATTCAAATTCACTATACTTTCTTACTGTTACAGTTTGGCTGCAAAGTTTGCTTTGACTAATGAAAGGTCATTAGAGGTAATATGACACTTCTAGGCAGAAGTATTTAATTGCCATCTTTGATACTCCAAAGCTATCTTCTGCCATAATGATCGTGGAATCATGAGTTGATCTGAAGATACAATGTTGAGTCACCCCATGGAGGACAGCTGCCTACTGGTCAGTTTCCCAAACCCACAAAAGGTTTTTCATAAGAGAAAAAATATACTTTTTGTTGTGCTAAATCATTAAGTTTTCAGAGTTATTTGTTACCTAGAATAATCTAGTCTAATCAGACTGATACAGCTACAATAGCCAATATAGCTCCTAGAAAGATAAGTGGACCAATGAAACAAAATTGAACACCCAGAAACAGATCCACTTGAATGGAGAAACTCAGTATATGACAGGAGTGGCAGTGCAGATGCGTAAAGAAAGGATGATCTATGAAATAAAATATCCCAGAACAATTAATACTCCATTTAGAAAAGAGAAATTGAACCACTACATCATGCTATATATAAGAATCAATCTCAGGTGGAGAATAGACATATGTGAAATAAAAAGGAGAAACTTTGAAATAAATAAAGGAGGTTAGCTTTAAAATTTCAAGGTATGGAGGGATTACTTAAAGAATACATGAAATAGACAAATATAAAGGAAAAGATAGATGTATTCAACCCAGTATAAACTTAGAATGTTTGTCAAAAGACTACCAAAGTGAAAAGACAAGCCCCAAAACTGGAGGGAATGTTTACAAATCATATAACCAATAAACTAGCAGTTTTAAAATGTAAAAAGAACTGCACAAATACAAGTGTGTCCAAACAAAACTGTGGGGCAAAAAATGGACAGACATTTCACTTAAGAAGAAATCAAACGGTTTGAAAAGTATATGAAAAATCGCTCAACTTTTCAGAAATCAGGTAAATGAAAAGTAAAATTATGATTTAATGGCTACCATATTGACAGAACTTTGATAGCCTAACAATACCAGATTTCTGCAATAAAAAAATTCTTATGAATACTAATGGGACTGGAAATTCATTCAATTGCTGTAAAAAAGGTTTAATCTTGTTAAGTTTAAGATAGGTATATTCATTTCTATATATATACTTTAGAAAAACTCTTGAGTATATTACCTAGAGATCTGTGTAAAAATATTTATAAGCACTGTTTATAACATCAAAAAATACTGAAAATTATATAGATATATAATGTTCATGTTCATATAGATATATAACGATTCAATGCACATAAGCATTGTGAAATGATTACCACAATAAGGTTAGTTAACACCTTCATCACTTCATGTGATTACCTGTTTTGTGTGTGTGTAGCAAGAACATTTAAGATGCACTTAGCAATTTTCTAGTGTGTGTGTATATATATATATATATACACACACACACACACTTTATTAAAGTACATATTAAAGTATATATATATATTTAATAAAGTATATATACACATATATACTTTATTAAAGTAAATAAAGAGATTTATTTAAGGAATTGGCTTATGTGATTATGGAGACTAAGAAGTCCCCTATCTATAATCGGCAAGCTGGGGACCCAATGGTATAGCTCTAGTCCAACAAGTCTGAAGGCCTGAGAACCAGGAGAGCTGACAGTGTAAGGTCCATCTAAAAGATGACAAGCTAGAAATCCAAGAAGAGCCCAAAATTTCAACACAAGTTCAGTGGCAGGAAAAGATAGATGTCCCAGTTCAGCAGATAGGTAGAAGGAGTTCCCTTCTACTCATTGGTTTTTAGGCATTCAATTGATTGGATGAGACCATTTACATTAGAGAGGCAAGCTACTTTACTTAGTCTACCAATCCAAATGTTAGTATCATCCAGGAACACCCTCACAAACATACCCGGCATAATGTTTGACCAAATGTCTGGATATCCTGTGGCCCAGTCAAGTTAACACATAAATTGACCATCACAATAGGAAAATGTATAAATGTTGTGTCTTCCTTATACAATGGAATTCCTTGTAACAGTGAAAATCAATGAACTCTAGTTATACAATACACTATAACATCCTACAGACAAAATTTCAAGTAAAAGAAAACACAAAGCTGCACACTATTCACAACAATCAACACATGGAAACAACCTAAATGTCCATCGATGGATGGATGGATAAAGAAAAGATGGTATGTGTATAATGGAATATTTTTCAGCCATAAAAAAGGAAATCCTGTCATTTGCAGTAATATAGATAGATCTTGAGGGTATTATGCTAAGTGAAATTTATCAGACAAAGAAAAACACTGCATGATCTCACTTATATGTGGAATCTAAGAAAGCTGAACTCAGAAACAAAGAGTAGAGTAGAGGTTCCTAGGGCCTGGGGAAAATGGGGAGATGTTGGTCGAAGAGTATAAACTTCCAGTTATAAGATGAATTAAGTCCTGGGAATGTAGTGTACAGTATGGTGACCACAGTTAACAATATTGTATGCTTGAAAGTTGCTTAAAAAAATAAATCTTGAATGTTTTTACCACACATACACACACACAAAATGGTAATTACGTGAAGTGGTGAGGTAACCTTACCGTGGTAATCATTTCACAATACTTACGTGTATCAAATCATCATGTTATACACCTTAAACTTATAAAATGTTATAAGTTAATTGTATCTCAATAAAGCTGGGGGTGGGAAGCTACAGAAGATACATACTACTTGATACTTTTTCTATGGAGTTAAAAAACATGACTATACAATACTTTTCAGAGGTAATTACATACAATATAAAGCAACAAAAAACATAATAAAACTACTCATAAAATTCAAGACAGTGATTACCTTGGCAGAGAGAAAGAACTCAGAGAAATGTCCTCTAGGAGCTGCACATAAAAAGCTTCAAAGGAAATGCTGATGTTTTTCTTCTCCAAGTAGAAGGGGCACTACTATTATTCTTTATACTTATACATAGGGTTAAAATTACACATGTACATACATTACATGCATAATTTTATACATATGTATATAATACCATTGATTCTCATTACTCATGGTAATTATAGTCTATAAAGTCATTGCAAATGCTGAATTAGCAAATACTGCATGGTGATATATAGAGTTTAAGTTCCTGCAAGCCTCTAATCACAACATTTTTACCAACCCATCAATGCATAACCTTGCTTTATGTCTTTATGTTTAAAGACACCTTATTTAATATACATTGTTGATTCATTAATATTGATCTCATGGCCAACAGTGCTATAATTCATGCCTGAATGAATCTTACCTAACACACGTATTTTCTCTGTAAGGTTCATCCTAGCCTTCTTGCAATTAGAAACACTAGACAGCACTCCAGCCCTACACTTGAGGCCATTTTAAACAATGAAATCACCAACAAAATACACAATAATGTGAAGGACACAGCACTAACCAGACCACAGAAAGGACACTTACAAACATCATGAGGGCTGAAACGAGAAGTCAGAGCATCACCTTGTTGAATTTGCACTTCCCTGCACATGTGTGCAAGTGACCAAGAAAGCACTGTAAATACTGATTTTGAGGTTACAAATAAGCTTTAGCAAGTAGGTAAATTTGCAAATACAGAGACTTTGCTTAATGAGAACCAACTACACACACACACACACACTTTTACATGTATTAAGTATTTCATAAATTTTTTAATGAGAGGTAGAAAAACACTCCTTGTATTTTTGTAGCTCAAAGATATGATTGGATCAAATGTATATGCCCACATACAAAAGGCTTAACCTCCCCCCTATTAAATCTCCAAGTAACTTACAGTGATTTCTAAAATAACTGGAATGCTGCCTTCCAAGGTTCTCTGTGAGCCCTAGCCAGCCTGCTGGGCTAGCCCCAGGTCTAGGCACTTGCTCTGCTACCCCTGGTCCATATGTGAAGGACTTTCAGGGAGGCTTCACCACTACTGCCACTCAACATGAGCAAGTCAATGGCCATAACTAGTGGGTTGTTTCTGGACTGACCAAGAAGCAACTCATTCCCAGGGGCTGATGGGTATCATGCGGAGGCAGAGGAAAGGATCTTCTCCACAACTACATTCCAAACTTGGTTTCCTAAACTCCTAAAACTGCCAGAGGCCAGAGTCTTACAAAAATCCCCACTAAATAAGAACTTGAGTTACTGCCTCTACCATTCTTCATTGTGCTCAAAATCAATCCAAAGAATTCAGTGGGAAATTAACTTTTTCCTTTCCATCTCCAGGCCCCTGCCTCACCAAACTCATCTCTCCTCTTCATATCTAATAATATAAAGAAATGGCAAGTACAAAAATGGTATTGGAAGAAAAAAGGTGGGTTATTACCTACACCTGGCAACTGACATCCCTTATAACCCTACTGAAGAATTTTGTGGGTGCAGTTTCCTTGAAGACTCTTAATTAAAAACCTTTTGCTCACAATGTTGAAATAAATTAGAAATAAATTGGTCATATGTTTCCCATTTTCCTTTCCCACAGCTGAGTGAATATAAAAGTTCGATAACACAAAATGTGGAAAGGAAAAGCACATTTTTCTTGTAAGATAGAAATGCTGATGGTTGCCTGATGAACAGATCTGATCATAGATTTTCACATTTTAAGCTGAAATTGGAATATGTATTTAAACACCAGTCTTAACCCTCAACAAAGAAAGATCTTTAGTGATATTTCCAAAGGAATTTGTGTTCTTAAAGTACTAAATAATTACCTTAAATTTAGTTAGAGCTCTTTATAAGAGGGTTATTTAATTTTGTGCCTCCCTTCAATTCTGAACTGCACTAACTGTACAAATGTGGTTGATAATCTCTTCTCAAAGCAGCTATCATACCCCCACAATATATGTAGCTCACTTGAGAGTCAATAACATTAATAATATTTTAATAAGGGTATATGCAAATAAGATAATCACTCATCACGATAAATTTCAACTACTCTTGAACTTACTGAAACTTAGCTAAATGTATGGAATGTAAGTAAAGATTATAACTAGAATTTAAATACTTCATGTTTTGTTTCTGACCTTTCCATATGAAATCCAGATGCTCAATTTTGTCTCAATTATTGAAGTATAATTATTTAGATTTGATGGAGGACAAATTCTATCATTTGGAGTTGTCATTATAACAAATTATTTTCTTCAGTGTAAAATACAACAAATTCCATGCTTTATAATAATCTCTTGGCTTTTGTTGTTAAACGGCACTTCAAATTCCACAGTTTCTTTATCTCTCAGCTTCCCTGAACTTTTCAAATTCTAAGGTCCTATGTCTTGCAAACATAACAATAAAACAGCATGGATAACTACCTAAAATTATGTTTCAAAGAAAAGCACATCACACTTTTATTCTTTTTCCCCTATTCAAAGAAAAAAAATATTTACTTGAATTAATACATGTCTAGTTTGTCTCTCACACTGCACATGATAGCAGGCCTCCAGATTAGAAGTTTCAGAATTTTCAGCTAAAGATCCTAAGAGCCCTTTATATAGTAAGAACTGTAGTTTAATATCTAACGAGAATGCATATATATTCTCAGGCCTTCAGCAATAACAATGAAATACCATTATTCCAAGATGTACGGACTCTGAAAATTAGATAAATTTTAACTTGTGAATTTAACTTCAGGAGTATAATACACTCAATTTCATTGACTGACATTTCCTTTCAAAATATTCTAATTTCTATGTCCATCTTCTTTTTTAAAACCACAGCTCCTTTAGTAAATCCCAGATCGCTCTTTGAAGACTATCCAGCCTGCCTCTTGCTCTTCCTAACAGTGTAACTGAGGGTGCATTTGCTTGTGGCTGGAATCAAAGTGGACTCAAAGTTCTAAATCTGATTCTACAATTCCTATTAATTTATTTTGTCCTAATGTCCACTTTTATTTAATTATCATCCTGTTCGTGTGCATGATTTTTTTCAATGGCCTTAAATCCTTTTTGGAAGACCAAAAAAAGACAAGCACACATATTTATGACTATTTATGACTCTGATAACTAGGTCTGATTTCCCTTTAGTTGCAATGGAGGTATTAATATTTATTCATCAATTATTTGGCCAATTAGTTATTCCCTACTCTATACTAGACACAGTGATATAAAAGTGAAAACTTTACCTCTGTCAATGAATCACTTACAGCCTAGAAATGCAAAAGAAACATATAAACAAATATGCTTAATGACATATTACAGTTGTTATTATTAAAATACCCATAGATACCAGTGGGCAAAAAAGATTGAGTGACCAACTACCTGGGGCAGATGTTAGGGTGAAGAAAGGTAATCCAGATGAAAAGTGCTTAGGAAAGGCTGCATGGAAGAAGTTACAGTCCTGGAGAGTTCTGGGAAATGCAGAGCAGTGGCATGACAGCAGCTTGTGAGGCAAAGGGGTATTTTTGAAAGAAAAGGCTGACAGAGAATTGGGATCGTGGCAGGACTTGCCTGTCATGAGCAGAGTTTAAACTTTGTTCCATGAGCAAAAGGGAGCCATGGAAAGAAGCACAGGAGTAAAATAATCAATTAGGCCTGTATAAAGAGCATTCAGTAACCATGGAGACTGGATAAGGCAGAAAGCAGTTTAAGAACAATTGCAATAATCCTGATTTGGCTCCTTCCACTTGGGGATGTGAAGGGAGTAAAGTGGTCTGCTATTAGTAAAGTGCCCTAATTGCCAACGAAAGTAAAAAGTAGGGCGATATCAGCCAAGAGTCACTCTAGACCACTTGATGCATTTTCTACATTTGAGCAAAGAAAGCTGAATCTTGACTGCCCCAACTGGGACCTGACCAGTGCTTAATTTGAGGCCAGGATATGCATTAGTAAGAGAGAGCACTGGAAACAATCTGCTCATAACTCTCCCCAACAGATTCTCAGTCTTAAATTTGCAGGTTTTGAAAATAACTCATTAAAAGGTCTAAAATAATTAACTAAATGATACTAAAAATCAGACAGGCATTGTGTTCATGCAAACATTTCTCTGAGTGTTCCTAGGCCTCAAGAGTATATGTTGCTTGCATTCTTGGGAGTTTGGAAGGACACACATTATGTGACGTGTGTGATGGGACAATTCCCTGGGGCAAGGGCATGAAAAGTCACCAGCATTTGTTTCTATCCAAGAACCCTAATTCATTGAAATTTGGAACTTTCTAAGTTTCAGGACCCCAGTGGCAAAGAAAATCATAGTTGGTGTTGGAATTAAAGAAATTCTCTTTGATTCTTCAGCTCTCCTCATATTAAACTAGCAGCTGAAGTCATATCAGCCTAAAACATAGGAAGGTAAAGCTAAAATATAATTTTTGTGCTCCTGAATAGGTTGGGCGCAACAGAATCAGTCCAGAAAACAGTGAGAAATACAGCAAAAAAAGTTCTGTCCTTAGTGATATGGTTTCACCCCAAACATCACAGTAACCTCTCCATGGTTTATCTGTTCCCAGTTGCCTTGGGCAGTGTGTTCGCTGCTGGTGAGAAGCATACAGATGTGCCAATGCAAACTCATTAACTCACAAAGTATTCTACACACTGTAAAAATGCAGAATAGTGCTGATATAAATCAGGAATGGCAGCAGGCAGTAGCATACCCAATCTGTGAGGTGTGTATTATTTTCTTTAAGAGAAAGATTATACTCAAGAAGATTATTTATAGTTTCCCTTTGAATGATGTTAAAAAATATTCATAAGGCCAAATTAAACTTGCATAAGTGATTCAGTGGTTTTCATTTCCACAGATACGTATTGCCTTAGTTCACAAAGATGGCTGTTGGTTGTCAGACAGTTAAGCCTAATGAATAAAAACATGAACACTCCTTGTTCTGAAGACCAAGTCTAACTTAGCTTCACTAAGTCTCCAATCCAAGAGTTTTCAACATGTACAGAGATCAAGATCTTATAACCAAAAGGTTTTGTGAAGTCCTTCTGTATAAGCACCTGTAAAGATGTTAAATGGACCAAACAACCCTATTTCTGGTATCCAAGCCTGCAGAAATGGCAGCAGGAAAGCATCAAGATATTAGAACAAGAATACTGATTACAGTTGGTAATGGTCCCAAATTAGAAAAAACCTGAATATCCTTCTATGGATAAGTACATAAATATATATTAGCTATTATTTATATGCATGGGTCTGGAAAGATATAATCTATTCCTAAGTAAATAAAAGCAAGTTATACAATTTGTTATGAAAACAAATGAGAGTTAACTACCAAATTCATCTTTCTGCTTCTAAGAAATATCTCTCCTCAACCAAAATCTCCATGGTACCTTTCAGCCATTTTTGATTAATTTAGCTCTAGGCATTCCAGCTAATACAAATCAGAATTTCTGATGACACTCAAGGGATATGACCTCACATGACTAGGACTTTAAAAATAATATGCATTAATCTCTGTGAACTCAAAAATATTAACTTTCACATACCTTTAGTGACAAACAAAGCCAATGGAATTTTAAGATCTTCCTTAAGCATGTAGATAACCCTTCACAACTCTTCCTACCAGCTCCCACTCTCCCTCTTATAACTGGATGAACTGGGAATGCAGAACAAGTGTAACTTCTATAGGAGATGGACAGTAAGTGTTGGTAATAAGAAACACACGTTCAGAAATGACCCAGTATGTGTAGGCATCTTATCATGAGCATATCACTTGTTAAAGCAAACATTTTCCACCCTGTGTGTATACCAGCACACATACTAAAAGTGAAAAGGATTCTCTCAATTTCACAGACAACTGGATTTGCCTAAACCGATGACTAAAAAATAACCCTGGAAATATAACAGGCTTCATCTAGAGGGAATGAGAGATTAATTCACACAGCTGCCTCAGAAAATTCAGATGTATCAATAAAGAAAAAAACTCATTTCTAACTAAGAAAGATCTGCAAGGATTAAACACTATCTAGATGCAAAGTAAACATTTTCACTCTTTTTTATATTACCAAATGAAAACTAAGGAATTAAGGAACTTGTTTTCTCAGAATCTTAAAACTCAGCACATATCAAAAAATAAAAATCTTACCTTCTGTTTTCAAAATCATCTTTGCTGGAGTCATAAATGTTCTAAGCAAGAATCCTTAATTTCCTTTGAAAGTAGGAAGATTGAGAGGAAAGAAGAGGAAAGAGAAGTGCCTATCACAGGTATGCTGGAACTAGTTGGAACTCTGAAAACAGATTATGAAATAAACCCTCAATATTATGTTCCTCCTGCCCCTTTACATTTTAATAATTTTTGTCTTTCTAAAACTATAACAATCATATGGTAAGATTTGCAGGCAAGTGTCAAAAGCTTGGCAACCAACAAATGTTTCCCCTGATGCATACAGTAAGTGCAAAGGGCATATTGTTCATTATAAAATGTCTTGGAGAACTGTCAATCTGGATATTTGCTGAGATATATTTAAATAATCTCTCATTTGAGACCTATTACCTTGAAATTAAGAGTCACTTTCAAGCCAGAAGTCAAAGGTCATCTCTGAAACAGCCACATATATCCGTTTTTAAAGGAGTTGATTTAATGTTAAGAAAAATCAAAATTCCATTTATTAAGCACCTAAGTCCACAAACCAGTAAATTGCTATTGATTGGCAACTTAGGTAGAAACATCATTTTACACTGAAAACACTAATAGACTTGGGCATTACTAGGAATCAAGGATAAAAAGAGCTTCAAGAAAACAGCCAAGTTTCACACTTGCTTTATAGATGAGGAAACTGAAATCCAGAATGTATTTAACTTTTTACAGCCCTACGAAACAGTTTTTCATAAACACATATTACAGCAAGTGACATTTTGTAACGTCATGTTTTTGACATTTTTCTGGAAATTTAACTTTCTTTATAATTAGAATCAATTACACTAGCAAAAACTCAATACATGAGCCCTGAAGTCATCTCATCATGTGTTTAACATATTGGACTACCAGAAAGCCTTAGAAAAGTAGGTCAAAAACTCCTCTGAGCTGGAGAATAAACAAATTTATGAATGGTTGTTAAAAGCCATCAGTAAAGATGAGGTAATCTGGAAGGCACAAAGCAAAAAGCAAGCCAATCTTCAAATCACGATCTCCAACATTTTTGATTGTTTATCAGTTTAAAAAACAAGGATGCACCATCAATATATTACATATAATTATTTTAAATTATCTTCATCTTGCACTAATTCATTCACTTCTCTGGATGTCATCAGTACTTAGTAGGACTGTAATAGGAATTATATAACCTACAAAAGGCCTAGTACATAGTGAGACTCCAATAAATGCTATTTACACACACACATACACATATATAATCTAAGTATATATCATATGTACACTGTATTGATGTAATAAGTATATACTAAAACCCACACAAAGTAAAAATTTGAAAAAGATGAGCTAAAAATTAAATATAAAAGGAATTTCTGGTATATACTTTCCACACACTAAAAGATTACCTTGTTGAACCCATGGAATACTCCCTCCAATTTGGAAACCACTCCTTCAGGGAACTCCTATTTTGAGGGGCAAGCTAACAAAAGATGACCCAGAGTCAGTGGTGTGCTGGAGTTGGCTCACGCCAGTAAGACAGACAGAGCTCACATCTCTTCTCAATTCTGTGTTCAGTGTCGTCATGCTGGTTGCTGCAGTAGACTGTGGTCAAAGTATTTACACCACAGACATGAGAAAACACACACAACAGAGCTGTTTTTTCCTCCAGAGAGATGGTTGTTCACCATCATACATGGTGAACAAATTCACCAGCAAAATATGTCAGCATTTCAGAAGGAAGAAGTGAACGAGGCGGAAGTACTGTGGGTCAGAAGGTCGAAAAAGGAGAGAAGGAAAAGGCTAGATGGTCAGAATTGTCAGAAGCTTTGTAAGAAGTAAGTATCATTGAATTTGACAATTAGGTCATTGGTTAGCTTTTGAAAAAAAAACAGGTATTTGTTTCTACATTTTTAAAGAGGGAGGCTAGAACTTTATCAAAAGCAATGATGCCTAATCCTCTGAATGTGGTGACCTAACCATTATTTCCATGTGGGTAAGTTCTTCTATTTTATTTTGTTGAGGGGAAAAAGTTATTCTGACTGATTATTTTTACACACGAAGTTCAAACATTTGATTGCAAACTGCACATCTCATTTGTGTGCTCAGCACTCACAGATCCACTCAGCCTGGGAGACAGCTGAAAGCAAGGGCAGAACACTGCGCCGATGCCTTTGTAAGCGGGACAAAATCCCCCTGTACAAATACACCTGTCACTCACACTCAAAGACAAGCCTTTAATTAATTGGGTTTGCAGTTTTGTTTTCTTTTTTATTACTTCTCTTAACCTCATGCTCACTGTCCATGTCCCTAAAAGAGGAACAGGTAAAGGCCAGGTGAAAAATCAACTTCCACAGGCAATATTTGCCAAGCTGTTTCTGGTACAAACAGTCAAACTCACCAGGCTCTTATATCATCATTTATTTGCACCTGTCTTTGATCATGGGATTTTGTGCTGCCATAAGCAATCCTTAATTTTCATCAATAACCTTTCTTTTCAAGCACAGCCAGTTTGTATTCTATGTGAGAGCTGAGAATCATCCTTTTCTGGAAGCTGGAAATTGAGGGATACAATATAGGGAGATAATTTCAAGACTGGGCTATACTCCACTATCACAGACAAAGTCGCTTCGAATCTGTAAACTGGTTTGGTTTGAGTCACCTCACTGGGCAGAAGAACTCTCAAGTCTAATGGGACTGGGACTGGGACAACTTACAAATACGTACCTTGTCCACCTAGAGCAGCTTTTGCTCTTGACCACATTGTATATGTTTGATTCGTGCTGTCAATTACCCATCTAGAATTGGCTAGGCCCCATTAGAAATGCCTATTAAAGTTTCTTAAAACCACAGGAACTTCCCTGCTGCCTTCTGAGGAAAACCCACACCTGGCTTGCAAACTGCTACAACTCTAGATAAAATGCAAACTGTACAAGGAAGTTGAAAGAAAATACTAGCTCTGAGTTTCTTGCAGGAGGCTAGAAGTTCAGATTCGTCAGGGGCAGAGAGGAATGGCCCCAAAATTGTGTTCAATTGGACCTAAAGACAATACTGCACAAACTGGCTGGATGCCTCTATGATTTCAAAAATGGGCCTCACCTAGGCTGAGTACTGCTTGGAACATGGTAAGTGCTCAATACATACTTTTTGAATGACTGACCAATTCACTGACTGAATCAGACATTAGAAACGTTTCCCTTCAGAACTCTGGCTGGAAACAAAGGTAAAAAATTATGACTCAATACTAGTAATTACTCAATAGTAATTGGTAGCAATTGGTATTTCTTTTGTTTTTCTTGCTAACATTTTCATTTCAGTGTTGCTGGTAATTTTCTATTATCTCTGCTTTCTTTATGTTTCTCATGTACTTCCCTTTCAGATAGTTTTGTTGAATTAACTGAAGAATAAAACTATATAATATAGTCTTATTATAAGCAGAAGAAAATGAAGATGATCTGATGAGATAAATCACTGAAGGTTAATAGCTTTTTAAAAATCAATTTTTTGCTAAAAATTTATGACTCAATACTAGTAATTACTCAATAGTAATTGGCAGCAATATACCAATTGCTACCAATTACTATTAAGTAGCAAAGGTGTAGTAGAAGAGTCATTTGATTAAATGTGAGTCAGTACTAACTTTCAATATACTATAGTCTGAATGTTTGTATCTTCCCAAAATTCTTTCATTCAAATTCTAAACCACAAAAGTGATGGCATTAGTAGGTAGGGCTCTGGGAGATGATGAGGTCATGAAAGTGAAATACTCACGAATGGGATTACATTCTCCTACAAAAGAGACCCCAAGCTCCCTAGTCCCTTTTTCCAGGTGAGGATAAAATGAGAAGAGCGCCCTCACCCAAACAAGCTGGCACCCTCATCTCAGACTTTCAGCCTTAAGAATTGTGAGCAATAAATTTTTGCAAGCCTCCAGCCCATGACGTTTTGTTAGAGCAGCCTGAATGGACTAAGACACAATAGTTAAGAAAAAGACATGTGATAAAGCAAATGAGGATTTTTTGGCTTATTATTTTCAACTTTCCAGTTCACAGTAAGCATGATACATTTACTATTCCTCTTTAACAGAAAAAAAGACCATTAAATTGAACTGTATTACTTCCCATTCTTTGTGGTCCCAAATAATCATTTTGAATCCTCAAGATAACAAGCTGGTTTTCAGAAGAGAAACAAAAAATGACTAGAGACCATGTTTTCTCTTCTACATGTTACTCAAATAAGTTTGGTTCAATGCTGTTTACATAAATGGCGTGTTTAGCCAGTGGGATCATGACTCTGCCAGGAACAGTTAAATGACATTTTCATGGCATTTAAACAGAGGCTCCTCTAGGATGTGTCCAGCATTAGGGGCAGGGGGAAGAAGCTGAATTCTGTGGAAACATTGCAGCACATTGTGTTCGGAGATTCCAAAAATAATCCTGCCCTAGTTTTTGGCAAATGTAAGCACTGTAACATCTAACCTAACAGCCCAATTAACAAATTATTAAAATTCAGTTCACAAATATTTGCAGCACCTTCTGTTTGGTGGAGTTAGTCCCTTCCCAAACCACCGATGCTACAGTCACAGACATTTATTACAGGGATTGTCCCTTTCAGGACTGGGGCAAATCATATAAGAACATGGTCTATAGAACAGCTAGAATACATTTGGACCTGGGTACGGTCAGGGAGATAACATAGAACCAGGGGGTCTGCTGCAGGTTACAGAATGATGGAGGATGGCAGGAAGACCTGGATCACCATGGTCATAGCTGTGAGGTGACTGGGGAGCAGTCCAATCAGGAATATAAGCAATGCTATCAAAAGCCGGGGAAATGGAGACCAGGTGACTGTGCAGAGGGAGGAATGAGTGGGGCAAAGTGCTCAGAAAAACAAAAGAGACCAGAAAACCCTCCAGTTCTCTAATGCCAAGAATTCAGAACTCCATAAGGAACCAAAGTTTCCTTTAATGTATGGGTTGGTGCAAAAAGCAAACAGTAGCATCAAGACTCTAAACCATTAGAATCTTTGCCCATCAAATCCCACACCATCTCACCCAGTAGGTGACTGTGACAGATTTTAGAGTATGTTTGCAATATCACAACCCTCAAATCTTAATTTTCTATCATTATTGCTGCTTCTGCTAGGAGTTTAAAATGGGTAGGATCTCTCTTCAGCTGAGGCCTACTACTCTATTTTTAAATCTAATGCAACATTTTGATGGATGTACGCAGCGAGGCTTAAAAAAATGTGCCTTTGGTTAATATAGCAAAAAGATCTGCTTTATTTTTTGTTTTCTTTTATTCTGTGCTTTTTCACTATCGTCTAATATATTTTAATATTTTGATGATGACATGTCATTTCATAGCTGGCAAAGGAGATCATGTTAAGATGTATCAGTAAAGTCCGGGTAATTATTTTCATTTGTTTTTTATTTGCTAAGACTTTTCACTATTGAATTTTTCTAAGTAAGGGAACAATTTGAACAAATAAGAAAATATGAATTTTGTATGAAAATGTAACTTATAGATTTTTTGATAGGATATTTTATCATAAGCAGCCAAATCTAAAAGAACTTATTATGACAAAATTTTTCCAGAGTTTTCTAAAGTTCACAGATCTAGGGCAATTGATCATTTCTTATTTTGGTTTATCACCTTTTGGCTTCCACTTTCCTGATAGAGGAGGTAAAGGAGATAACCAAGAGGGACTCAAATACTGCAAGAGTTACTTCATCATCCCTTTCCTTTGCTCAAAAAACACAGACAAAGGTGACTTTATTACTACAATTGTTTCTCTAGTCCTTTACTTCTCCAGTTTCAAATCTTACTTGGTATCCTTACTGACCAGTTCAGGAAATATAGAACAAGAGTTTGACAAGCTCAGTTTGTTTGATTTCTTTAGAATCAGGTTGTCAGAACTTGCCATTGTTGAGCTAGCCTCACCTGCCCAAACACCAACTTAAATAAACTAACAGTACCTGAAACAAAAGGAATTTCAACAACGAGAGTTAAATAAGCCTAGAAAATGGAAGAGATCTATGTCTATTGTTGCTTAGTCTCATCAAATACTGAAATGTTATTATAAGCCTTCAGTTTGACTTTCAATGTACATACCTGAGTGTTAGGAGTGGGGCCCACCTGAGCAGGGGCAAGAGGAGCCCACATGCCTTGAGACAGATACGTTCCTAATGCTATGTTCTTACATTCTCACTATCACTCGGCCTGGTGGTATACATGAAAGAAATTAAAATGCCAGAAACTTCTTTTGCTATCAAGTACTCCAGAAGAAATGCAAATTAGTGTCTGTCATAGAGTTATGGAGAATGAATTAAAGTCATTAATGCTAACACATTATTCACAAAATGTAACACTTTTTCCAAAGCAGAAACTCAATCAATATAATGCAATAAATCAAACACAATTCAGTACAGGAAGTGACTGGTTTCTAGTTCACTTTAAAGGGTTTTGGGATAAGACAGCAGAATAGGTTACTATTTAACACATTTTTCACATTTTTCACTAAAAATAGATAAAATGTCTAATTTCAGGCTCAGAACAGAATGTGTTTTAATGCAATTTCCTTGAAAATTGCTGTTTCTTGTGCACCTCTGAATATATACTCAATGTGAATTAATTACCACTGGTTCCTTAGCTTATATTTCAGTCACTGCAAAAAGTGAAACCTGCCCCTTTGTCTTTTCAGTAGAAAAAGGAAGGCAGTGCCTATGTC
Source organism: Manis pentadactyla (assembly GCF_030020395.1). NCBI lineage: Eukaryota > Metazoa > Chordata > Mammalia > Pholidota > Manidae > Manis > Manis pentadactyla. Next base: position 87,262,602 of record NC_080029.1, read on the forward strand.
ATTAGCATGGTATATGGCCCTAGAATCAATGAGACACGAAGAAAGTCTTTTTATAAAACTGGGCTACCTAGAACAACTATGTCTTATGTGATTCTATCTCTGAGATATGTGATAACATTTGCTTGGTTTCTTTTGTTTTTCTTGCTAACATTTTCATTTCGGTGTTGCTGGTAATTTTCTATTATCTCTGCTTTCTTTATGTTTCTCATGTACTTCCCTTTCAGATAGTTTTGTTGAATTAACTGAAGAATAAAACTATATAATATAGTCTTATTATAAGCAGAAGAAAATGAAGATGATCTGATGAGATAAATCACTGAAGGTTAATAGCTTTTTTAAAATCAATCTTCCTTCAAAGGAAAAGGCTAAATGGCTTAGTGGATGAAACACTAGCCTCTCACCTCTGAGACCATAGTTCAAGTCTAAATTGTGAAGCCTTAAGTCACATGTTTACTGGGCAGAGATCAGTCTCTAGTGGACAAAAATCTGCACTGCATGAATTAGAGGTTGCCACATAACCCCCGCCCCACGCACCACTGGCCCCCGTCAGTGGGACTGATGTGATTTGTGTTTCCAGTTCATCTTGTCTCTTTGGAAATGGGATATGATGCTAACTTCGCTGTCAGGGAACTGTGACTGTTTTCAGAGCAGCCTCCTCAAATAGTACCAGTAGTGTGAAGTCACTAGAGGTTGGTGCTTCAAGATACTGACCCCTCCACTGCCACCCAAATAACCTGAACTTCTCTTCCTATAACTGAGCAACACCTTTTCCTGTTAATTAACAAACTAGGGCAAACAGAACTGATCACTTGGCTATCCCAGACTAGCTAAAGATTACCAGTACCAGAGGCTGATCACACATATGGAAGGCAAATTTCAATAATTCATATACATCAAATAAAAGGGGAGTCATAAATATACACGTGCATATATACTCATGTATAAACATGCATATTCCTAAAAGTGTGTATAATCATGTTTTAAGAGATACAGTTTGGAGCATCCGTTTATCCACATAGGTAATCCTCTGCTGCTGGCTTTTTCAAGGGCTTCTTTGTGCTCACTTCTTAGTTATGTGTTTTTCAGTATACATCCTTCAATAGCATAGTGCACTGCATTTTGAGCCTCCAAAAGAGATATACAAACTGTTTACAGAACACACATGTGGCACAAATGACTGTTATTTAAGGAGATTACAGTCAGCTCGATTTTATGAGGAAGATGTATGTATCAAATAATACTACTGTAGTGTCCAACTAAAATCAGCACTTTCACAATTTTATGGTGAGATATGTTTTCTCTGTGCCTTTTATGCATTGTGCAATAACCCATTTGAAAGTGTAAGCAATGTCTAATTTGGAACCATTTGGATAGGGGATAGAATTTGTATACAATGAAATGTGTAAAGAAAGTTTAAGAGTAGAATCATATTAAAATGTTGATGCATCGATGACATTTCCATATTCTTCCAAAATGATTTATTAATGATTGTTGTTTACTGCTAATTCATACCACCTGCAAATCTCTTTGTTATGATTAAAGTGAGCTTTTCCCCCAGGCTGATAGATGGCTCTGTAATTTCGGTGGAAATATGCTAAAGGTCATGAGTTAATACATCCTCTGGTACTTTCTCTTCCCATCCTTGCTTTCCCAAATGGGAGGAAAGCTGTGTTGTATTATTTCCATGTCTTTGTAATGTCCATTCAAAATGAAATTAGAGAGTGCATTAGAAAGAGTATCTGTGTGTACATACAGCAAAATCCACATGTATTCTGTATAGTCTATTACTAAAATTATACAATTGCCTTTTGAGAAATTTCATACAAAAAAATCTTTCCCTAATAATCTATGAATATCACTGTCTGAATCAAGTATTATTATCCCTTTTAAAATTAAACTATCCACAAAACATGCATTTACTTTCTGCTATACAAAATGCTAATAATGCTTTTAGAATGGTCTTTAAAAAGTCTAATTATATCATTTAAAAACTGAGAGACCAAAGGGCAAGCTAAATTCTCCTAACATAAATCAGACTTTTTTTATTTCAATGACTTTAAAAACCTCAAATGCAGTAATTTTAATAGCAATGAAAGAATGAATAAGTCATAACTCCGCCTGATCACATAACTGTCTATAACTGTTATTAAATGCTCCAAAATAAGTGAACTCATTATGTTTCTGCACTGCTTTTAGCTAATCTAAGATTCTGCTCACTTAATCATGCAGAAAAGGCTTCAGTGCAGTTTTAGACCCTCAGCAAGGTCATTTCAATGCCTTTTTTCTGTTCTATACTGATCATTTAAGAACAGCACTTTGACCTAAAACTGATGCTGTCTCATATAAGCTTGAATGTTTAACCCCCACAGAGCTGCATTTTAGACATACATTTGCACAGCCTATTGTCATATTTGCTACAAACTGAGCTAGGTTCGCTTTTCAACAAAGAGGGAAATGCCAATCAGAATCTGTAAATGCCATGTGCCCAGTAAAACTCCCTCTCATGATACCTACAGAGACAGAATTTCTGATTTTAAAAACACACCATCCTTCTGTGAACATTTTATTAAGTTCTAAATGGTTTTTAAGGTGTGGTGGTAATCAAACATTTTTTTTATTATATGGTTTTGTCAGACCATATGTAAATGGAATGTGATTAGTTTACCTAGTGATGGCAAGCAGGACATGTGACCCCTAAATATGCCACTTTGGCTTGTGGATTATTTTGAGCTGAAAGCAATTAAGACCCATCAGGTCAAGAAAAATTCTTACCCCTCCCTTAACTACCTAAAAGAATTTAGAATGGGGGACCTGCCTTAGAGACAGAGCTATTACCAGAGATAACTTTTATCTGAATGACCCATCTGTATGACAGAGCAAACAGCTAAATACCAAACATCTGCTTTTCTTATTGTCCTGTGAATGCCCTCCTCCCCTTGGAAGCCCCAGGCCCCTGTCCCATTCTTTAGCTCAGGATGGCATACAAGCCTCAATGGCCCATCTTGCCCTTGAGCCTCATATCTTTGGTGCCCCAGACACATGAAATTAAATTTGTTTTTCTCCTATTAATCCATTTTATGTCAACTTATTTATTAGACCAGCCAAAGAACTTAGAAGGCTGTAAAGAAAATTGTTCCACCCCTACACTAGCAAAGCAATTTTTGTGGCTATAGCTTAAGGTTTTCCATGCAGTTAAGGAGGTCACAAGATAAAGAGCATAGTACTGATGTCAGGCTCCAGTTCTTTGCCAATCAAACAAATGCCAGTTTCAAACTTGAGTGATACTCCTTCATTCCTGTTAAGCCACATATATGAAAATGAGTATTATAGGAAGGGTCCTAACAGCTGTTCTGGAACCTGGAGAGAGTGTTTCTTATTGTTAAACTAAAAAGGAATCTGCCTGTGAAGAGAACCCAAATGGAGCAGTCTTGAGTGCAGGTGAGAAGGGAAAGGCTTCCAAGGTGAAGAGCAAAATGGAAGTAAGAAAAGGTGCATATGATAAGAAGTTAAAAAGAGAGAGAAAAGGAGAAAAAGTGGACGAGGAGGAAGGACAAGGGGAAGAAAAAGGGAAAAGACAAAGGAGATTATTAAGATCCAAAGAAGAGTTCTTTAAAAGGATGATTCACCTCTGGAAAAAGGCAAATCAATGGGAATTGGGGTATTTTGTGACTCTCCCTGGAGGTGGCTAAAAAGGGGAGGACACCCTTTGATTCTTGTGGTGGAGGTATAGAGCTGGACTGGATGGCTTCTTAGGAAGTGTCCCTGGGGCCTGACTTACGGAAACATACACTTTGTCTCGGTACACTCCCACTAGCTAAATGACCTAGTACAGGGCTAAGCTCACATACCTGACCTGACAATGTTGAATGTTCATTTCTGAAACCAGAAAACCAAGAACAGAATTCCAATCCTGAATCTTACTAATAGCATATTTAATACTTTTTCTGTATCTTTTTCAAGTATATACACCATGGCAACAGAAATGCTAAGCAGAAAGGCACATGGACTAAGTACTAAGACACAACAAGTATGGTATAAGTAGGTTCCAATCACTTCCAAAGCCAGATGCGTAAAACCTGTTAACATCAGCTTCCTATTTTTGCTTAAGTATGTGTGTTCACTTAAGTTTGGATTAGTCCTTGGTCATGAGATCACAGTTCTGAACAAATCTAATCTATACAGCACACATGTATTAAGTAACCACCATAAGTAAGAAATGTACTGTGCAAGATGCCAGGGTGTTAACAGCGACAGGAATAAGAGATCCCTGGCTCTTGGGTAATTCATAATATGTTACAACCCAGAACCCTCTTCTGGGAGTCAGAACACCAGTACTCTTTTGTTGGTTCATGTTCTGACACAAACTGGAAACAATCCAATTCTGCCACTAAACACTGGAGTTAGCACAGACCCCGTAAGTTAAGGGCTCATCCTCAATAAAACTGCTTCACTTCAGATGCAAGCCACTTTCCAGGGGTCCCCAGGGCATCTTCACTCTAAGCAACTCACTACAAATATAAGGGTTCCCATGACCTCCTCAGATTCAATAATCCACTTGAATGACTCACGGAATCAGGAAAGCACCATACTTAAGATTACAATGTTTTTAATAAGAATACAGCTCAAGACCATATAAATGAAGAGACATAGAGTGAGGTCTGGGAGAGTCCTTTCCCTGTGGAATGAGGACATGACACCCACCTGGCGCACCAATGTGTTTACCAACCAGGAGGCTCCACTGAGCTTCAGTATCCAGAGTTCTTACTGAGGTTTCATTATATAGGCAGGACTGATTGAATCGCTGTCTACATAACTGAACTTAATCTCCAGCCCCATCCTGTACCCAGAGGATGACAGTTCCAGCTGATATAAGGTAGCTCAAAGGTCCAACCCTCTAATCAAATAGTTGGTCTTTCCATCAAGACCAGCCTCCATCCTGAAGCTATACAGAGACCCACCAGGAGTCACCTCCTTAGCATAAACTATCAGGTATGATCGAAGGGGCTCATGAAAAACAAAGATACTCATATTACTCAGGAAATTCCAAGGATTTCAAGTCTCTTCCTAGGAACCAAGGAAATAGGCCAAATTATTATATAACAGTTTATTTGCTCATTCATTAATGGATGCATATAGCACCTACTTGGCAAAGAGTAGTGGTAGTCAACAAGGGAAATCTAAATGTATTTGATATAACCTGTGCTATCTAAGAACTCATAGACCATTTGGAAAGAAAGACAAGTCTTATACAAATGGTGACAAGAAGGGTTTCTCATGAAGACAGTCCTTTTTACTTATCCATTATTATTTGTGACACAGCTGCAAGCAAATCAGTAATAGCAGTTAGAAGGATCATCTCAACACCTGCTTGAGTTTCTTGGAGGAAGTTTCTGCACAGTATTTTATAACAACTTTGCAAACCCAGTGCTTATATGAACAGCCAGGACTGATGGTCTAGTACATGTCTTTAAATCTTCAGACCTACTCTGTTCCGTTCTTGCACCTCATTCTTACCTTCTCCCACCCCGTGCCCTCACTCTGTCCCCCCACCGGTGATGTCCCTAGTCTATTTCCTCATCTTATTCTTTCTGACCTACTTGTTCCCTGAAATGGACTGTAATCAATAAATATTTATTAAAAACCTACTAGGTAAGAAGATACCGCATTTATATCTCAAAATTTTTCTCTTCTGAAGACCGTATTTTCTGCGAGTTGTTAAAAAGCTAGTGGCTACGTTGGAAGAGTGGTACAATAGTAACAGGTGATACTGATTTAATGTAGTCAGTACCAAACTATGCCTTCTAAGAGGGCTCTTCAACAGGGTTTCTCAAAGATTTGTGGAACCTGGGCAGCTCAATGAAATGCTTCTTGAACAAAGGAATTTCCCAATGATCAAAAAATTTTGGAAAGTATAGCATGACTATATACGTCCCTGTAAGATAAGTATTTCAGTCCTCGTAGGAGGCATGTTTAATCATTTAACCCAGTGTTTTCCAAAGGATTGTTCCCTTGCAAAATATTTACACAATGTTTTGGGAGAGCCTGCTTTAACTGAAAAGAAGTTTACCCTTCTGTCAGGTCCTTAAAGAAAGTATATTTGGAAATGAATATTCTAGATTAAACCACTTGTAAGCCAATAAAGCAAAATATAAGTATAAGGAGTTATTATTATTATTATTCCTTGAAAGGAAGATCCATACATGATTAACTAGTCCTTAACATATGCCCATCAAGAATCAGGATAATACTATTCATGAAGCATTATTATTAGTGTTTGCTACTATTTCTATTAAAAATAAGTATTTTTATAAGCTTTAAGATGTCCACAGTTAGCTGAAAAATGTAGCCGAGGAGAAAAAATAATACAGTCACAAAATTACCCCCACCCTTCATTTGGTCCTTACCATGTCTTCAAATACATTTTCTATTTACATCAAAGTTGCAGCTGGAGATGTGTCAAATGTGTTTTCTCATCCATTGGAAATACAGGCAAGCCTCAGATACAGTCCTTGCTCTCAAGGAGCTAATAGTATAAGGGAGAAAAAGATCCATGTATAGATAATGCCCACACTGTAAAGGAAGGGATACTTTAGAGATAAGAACAAAGGGGAGAAAGCAATGGGAGAGTAACAGTCCACATAAAGAAATTAGCATGAACAAAGGCCCAGAGGAGAGAAGCTGTTGGACCAATGCAGGGAACTGCCTTTCAGGCACTATTGGTAAAGAATGGACAGAGAGAAGCCTAGAGACGGGACTACGCGTCACTTCATGAAGAAATATTTCTTCTTCACGTACGTCATGTGTGTCAGTGTTTCTTCTGTATGTCATGCTAAAGAGCTACTTCTCTAATCTCTAGGGCTAGGTCTCCAAAGAGGTATGCAATAATCCATTAGAGATTAGGAAGAAAATAGAATTTGTGATTATACTTAGTTTTACTTTGTGTTTTTAAAATTTCTATTTGTTTCTAAAGCACATACTGTATTAATACTTTGTATGCACATATTATTTACAACTAAATAAACATGCATAGATTTGAGTGGGGAAATTCTTGAACTTTCTTTACTAACAAGAATTTGATCAAATAGATTGATGGCCATTTTCTAGGCAATGTATAGCTCATGAACTTTTAAATATGGGAGTTAACTCACATGTGGAGTTTTAAATATGGGGGTTAGATTCCTATTTTTGATAGACAATATTCTATGGATTCACCTAAACTCTTTCCATCCATTATTCATTATGAAACAAAATTTAGTATAAAGGGAGTTCCCTACTTAGCTTCTATCCCCTCCACAAGCATCCTCAATACCATCAGTGGAGGGAACTTTCCAAATGCAGAAACTATTATGTAAATTCCTTTGTTTAAAATCTTTCAGTAGATCCCCATTGATTCTAGAAGAAAATTCAAATTCCTTAGAAGAAAGTAACATGCTCTTTTCTCTGAGTTTGTGCATTTACCAAATTTCAGGGACAGTGAGGGTTAGGTCCTTATTTTGTATGCCTTTGGCCCTTGTTCTGGTTCTGGTCCAGACTGAGGGTTGAGTTCCTGCAAGTAAAGAAGACTAGCGGTAATGATCAGGTGTTTATTGTCACACCCCACAATCTCCAGCCCCTACTATTCCTCAAGTGGGGGGAGCTGACAGCCAGAGGAGAACAGATAGTAAGGCAAAGTATATATGGCCTTTTCAAAGATCTGAGTGGGGACATTATGCCTCCAAAGAATGTTCAGACCTTTAATGGCCTTCTGAAGTAGGCTGGCTTGGCTGGCCAGTTATGGCAGAACAGGCCTTCTTATAATTTGGAAAAACAGCCATCTGCTCAGGTCTATTTCAGGTGGCTGACCCATTTGTCAGGACAGTTATTTCTAGTTTACTGTCACTGATGTCTTCTCTTGAAATAAAATGATGGACTTTCTAATGACCAGTTGCATGGGCGCTTGGGCCCAGCCATTGGACCTGAGAGTCAGGAATCCCCATCAAGCTAAGCAAGAGAGTTCAAGTGGTCATTTTAAGGCTTCACCTCAACAGTGGTAAACCTTAACTATTGTTGTTTACTTTGACAGCCCTTCCCACTGCCATCTTAATGACTAGCAAAGGTTAAGTTTATATTTATTTTCCATATATTCTAACTCCAGTGTCTTTTTTTTATTATTAGATGATCCATAATTTTACACTTAATTCATATGTATAAATAATATTTCCACAGCCCAACTGAGCACTGGTTCCATAACATGATTTCCTTTATACTGAAAGCCCTTGAAGTGGGTAGGAATTCTCCTTAGAAACTATTTTCCCTAATAGGCAGGAATTTCCAGTGTGAAAATCCCTGCAGATCCTTTGAGACTACTTAGAGACCTCCCCTTGGGGAGGCATCCCCTAACAGTACTCTCTAGTCAGCTGCCATATGCACCCTACTTCTGGGTCTTCTTTCCCTGAGCACTCACTCTTCACTGGTTCACATATCTCCTCCCCACAAAGGACTAAAGCCCCCTGGAACTGAAGTTTACCTCATCAGTCACAAAGAGGATGTTCAGGGAATGTTGGGTGTTGAGTAGCTAGCCCAGTCTAAAGACGTTAATGGTTGCTGTGATATCATGATGTATAATAAGAAATATATACATTTGGTTTTCCCCCCATTTCTGACACAGAGCCCCTAAGACTCTGGAATTTCCTAAGTGATGGGTGCACCATAAAGGTGTCTCTTGTCATGTTAATGAGGTGTCCTTTGGAAAGCACCTAAGGATGTGGCCTGGTTGCCAGTGGAGATCAAAGAGACTCAGCTGCCAAAGATCAGGACCTAACAGTGGACTAGTGTTCAGGAAGCATTAAAAAAAGAAAAAATCCTGTAGCTGCATGTAGGCCTTCCAAAATGGACCTCAGGAAGGGGGTTCTCTCAGGCCAGACCACTGCTCTCTGAGTCACACCCACCTAACTTTTAGGTCAGTGGTTGCCAGAGCCTGGCCCCTGGAAGAGCAGCATCGGCATCACCTGGAAACTTTTGAAAACTAGAAATGCAAACTCTCCAGCCCCACCCCAGACCTACTAATCAGAAACGCTGGGGGGTAGGCCAAGCAACAGTGGTCTGACACAGCCTCCCGGGGATCCCAATGCACTCTAATGGCTACATTCCAGAGATAACAATCTCTCTGGCCTGTTTTCCGCCACCTGAAAGAACTATGATTCTTCACTCAAATCATTTCACGGGAACATTTCATTGCCCATTCCACGTGGTATATTCGCTTTAATGGAGTATACAGGTGCTTGAATAAACAAGTGCAAATGAATTACATTGGAAGTAAATCTAAAAAAGAAAATGACCAGAACTGAGACCATCTGCCCCTGCTGCCACCCGCACATGATGAACATACAGGCTGTTGTTAGCAAGACAGGTTTTTCTCTCATCGTGACACCACGCATGGCACCCAAACAGTACAACTGTGTATTCAAACACAGAAGCTCCCAGTGACTAAAGATACAAATGATAGAAATTTACATGGTAAGTGATATGTTTTAAAAACATATGTTGGGCTTCAAATAATTGATCTTGGAAAAAAAATATTAAGATGCTTACAGAAAGGATTCAAGGACATAATGATATTAATGCCATCTGTGCAGTAGCCATCATAAATGAATCAGCAACACATAATTTTTTTATTTTTTTAAAATCTTATAATGGATGCTCCTGAACAACACTGTAATTTCCATGAAAAGACTTACTACTTGAAACTTACTACTATATCTTAAATACATTAACTCATTATAGTTTTCTCCTATGTTTTCCCCTCCTTTTTCCTGGATGGTAGTAAAACCACAAATCATGTTTTTCAGATAATTTTTATCTCTTAAAGTGCCTTGTTGGGCTCTATATGTTTTCTCCAAATATATTACCATTACTGATGTATTTCATTATTTTGTTCGATATTCTGCTAAATACTGTTTATCTTTAAAATGACACACACAAAAAGTTACTATTCCCCGAAGTATTTTGAGCCCAAATCATTTCACAGATCAAATGCATTCAACTCTCGGCTCATTGCTCAAATTTCCTGTCTACTGAGAATTACTATGAGGCTTTGCAGTTTTGCTCTTACAAAACTGTTAAAAGAATAAGAGATATTAAAGGATTTAATTAACTTTATTCTCTATAAGAGGATTCTAGGACCTTGGAGAGCAAGCACCAAACAAGGAACAAACATTGTGATCAGAGAATTTAAATGAATATTAAAATAAAGATACCTTAAAAAAATAGGTGAAATTAATCTAGCTATTAGAATCCTAGGTCATGGTTCTTGGAGGAGGGGAGGGTAGTGACTGGAAGGGATCAAGCGTGGGCTTTTCGGGTGCTGGTCATATTCTTTTTCTTGATCTGGGTGGTGGTCACACAGTTGTACAGTTTGTGAAAATCAGCACTTAAACATTTTGATCACTTTTTTGAAATATAATGCTTCAGTAAGACTTCAATATTCAATAAAATAGTTAATGATCCTTCAGTAAAAATTAAAGAAAATAAAGGCACAAGCATACTTAGCTCTATTTTAATATTTAGCTCTGCTAAATACTGGGCTTTCAAGGAACACCCACAACAATACATATGGCCACAGGTAAAGTAAACGATCACTTAATTCTTCAAAAAAATTAAAAAATAAACTAGCATGAATTGGCTGAAGCAGTCATGTATTCCTTCTTCTAGCAAAACTCCCTGCATGTTCACCTTCTGCCTGAGTCTATTCTAGGCACCATGGGTACAGAGCAACAAGTCCCTGCCTTTGGTAGCTTACATTCCAATGGAGCAGAACAGCCACCAGGTGATACCCAAGTAAAACAGAACTCCGTGGAGCAGGGAAGCAGCATGTGCAATGAGAAAACAGAAGCTAAGATTCTGCTCCCAGGACTGCAATGATATATAATTAAGGCTTAAGGTGTATCTAAGTGTGCTATATAAATCCTTGTGATTTTTATCTGATTGCTTGCTTGTCATTTGGTCATTTTTAGTTAGCTTGAAAGAGCATAAGTTCTTTGAGTCCTGAGTTCAGTTGTGACCTCTGCTAATTCTTAAATTTTTAACTTTGGGCATGTTTCTTAACCATATCAACAAAGAGGGGAAAGGCACTTTGCACATAGTAGATGCTCAATAATTGGTAGTTAGTGTGTTTTTTTAAGGTGAAAAGAAATCCAGAAGGAAGAAAGGACTTTTAAAAAAACCATACTCTTTGTTAATAAATAATGTCCTACAGCAGGTGAAGGACACAGAAATCTCTAAAAAGCTTACAATTAGCTTGTCTTAGTCGTTTCAGGATGCTACAGCAAAATACCGCAGACTGGATGGCTTATATAAACAACAGAAATTTAGTTCTTATAGTTCTGAAGGCTGGAAGTCCAAAATCAAGGCATCAGCATGGTCACATTCTGGTGAAAACCCTCTTGCTCTTCATAATTCCATCTTCCTGCTGTGTCTTCACATGGTAGAAGGGGGCGAGGGAACTCTGGGGGGTCTCTTGTGTAGGAACATTAGTCCCATTCATGAGGGTCCCACTCTCAAGACCTAATCATCTCCCAAAGCCTGCCTTCTAATGTCATCATCTTTGGGAGTTAGGATTTCAACATATGAATTTGGGAAACACAAACATTCAGAACAATAGCAGAGGCTAATCATATGGCTGTTCCCTGAGACATGCAGCAAATAATTAGGAATTAATATAAAAAATATTCTGATCTTGTAGGTGGCATGACTAGATTTTATTCACTGAAAAAAATATAGGCTTCAGAGAAATCAGGATCCTAAAAAACCAAATTGTTTGAAAAATAAAAAGCCTATCCTGAAAAAATAAGAGGGAATCTAGTTGTCTTTCACTAGGAAAATGATTAAATAAATTATGAGATTTATGCCAAATGCAGAATACTATGCAGTGGTTAAAATAACAAAGTGGATCAGTGAACTAATAAAAGTGAGTTGCAGAACCATAATATAAAACTATTTAAAGAAAAATCATTCTGTGTGCATCTAAAGAGACACTTTGGGAAAAAGTTCATGATTTTTTTCACCTTTTTTCTCTTTTCTTTTCTCCTTTTATATTTCTATGCTGTTTAAATACTTTTCAATTAACATATATCTAAGAAGAACTAAAGCTTTAAAATATATCCTCAAGAAAAGTAAGGTCTATATAATGGAGTTAAGAATCTGAATCAATTGAAATAATTAAGAATGCAACAATATTTCAGTATTCATTTAATATATACATTATGTGCCAGGCACCATGCCAACTGCTTTATATGCATAATCTCATTTATTCCGCACAACACTCTAAACGATTCTATAGATTCAGCAACTGAGTCATGGGGCAATAAATAACTTGTCCAGACTCACATGCAGACTCTGAATTCTATCCAGGCCCATCTGCTTCCAAAGAATATTCTTTAACCATAACAATACCTCTTTCAAACATAATGGAGATAGAGCTAACATCATAGGATCATAACCTTTGAAAATTCTCTGCTCCGTCTAGTCTACTGGCTAATCTGTACCTATAATGGTGACAATAATTGATTTATTTTAGGAATTGGTATAAATTATGACCTGAACTTTCACCACAATTCTATTACCTTAAACTGTAACCCTACAGAGGGTAAAGACTGTATAAAACAGAAATACATTTAAATATTTCAGATGAGGATTGCAATGTTAGTGAAATAAGACCCCCTATTAAAAATTGCTGATTAAATTAACTACAAATGCAACGTGCTTAGTTTATACCACAACTCAACAATTTTACCAAACTACACATAGTCCTTGTTTTAACTTGTCATGTTGTTGTTTTATTCTATGACAGATCTTAGAGTATTTTACTGAATTTGAGCAAATAAGATACCTTTAGTGATTTAGTTAATCTTTATAACAATGGTAGCCAGGAACACTTTTCAAATAGGCATATCTTCTGTATTTTTAAGAGACTGCCATGCAGCGTGGTAGAGGAAATAGATAGAAAATGTCTCAGATGAAAAGGAAAGTTAACATTTACATCTGAAAACTGTTTCCTTGCCATGTTTCTTGACAAGTGATGTAGATAATTTTATCCCCTAGTGAGGTTTACAATTTGCGGAACTAGTAGTTATGTTGATCTCATCAGAACCAAGTGAAAAAGAGTAGACATTACCTAAATATCATGCCTAAAATGGAAACAATCCAAATGGCAAATGGGTTCCATTTTTTGTGGGGAATTTTTTTTACTCTGGAGATTCTCTCTGCAGGAGTTTGATTGATTCCTGGAATCCTCTCTACATATAGAAATTCAATTTTTTTCCTATTTGTATAAATCTTTTCCCATGATAATCCCAAACAATGGTTGGGTCATGGGTAGCTAGCTGGGAGGATGGTGGTATGTGCAGTGGCCCTGTGTAGCATATAAGACACTGTGCTAAGCACTTTGTAAAGGTGTATCTGTGCTCCAAAGAAGAAATACGTTAGCCCTAGATCTTATATCTTAAAAGTGGATTTCATACATTTCAACGTAATTACATTTACCATTGAGTCTTTCCTGTAAAAATCACTTAGGAGTTCCAAGGGAACAATGACCTCTAGTTTAACTTTCATTGTTTCATTCTTGTGTCACTTACTCTGACCACCACCTTCAGCTGCAAGCCTGGAAAAATATCACATATCTCAGCACTTTCATTGCATTATTCCACTCGTGACAGTACCCAACATGACTGCGAAATAGTCCCACTGACCTACTAAGTTTGTGTTTCTCCTAATTAATATGCACAGAAAGCTTCTGCATCCTTTTCTTCATTGTTAAACAGAACATCTTGGAGTGTCTTCATCTAAGTGACCGTGTGTGTGTGTGTGTGTATGCGCGCGCATACACATATTATCAGGCAAATATTCTGCCAGCATTTTCTGCCATAATAATTACTTTTCTGAGTGTCACCAACTGTATCCTCTCCCATGACAGAGCCATTCTTGTATTTGTTTGTATCGTCCACTTCTAAAATACTGAGTCATAGACAGATGCCACTACATGCGTATTGGGTTCATTCCAGTATTTTTCTACACTACTCAAGTTCCTGTTTTAGGACATGACTTAGCCACTGCTCTTAAACCATCCATCCCTTCACCTCTTAAGGCCTTCCCTTCCTTAGCCCCTGGACCAGACTCAGTGGACATTTGTGCAACTGCTAACCAGGGTATTTTTAAACCAGTAATAGATTTTTAAAAATTATTATTTAAAAAATATTAAGTAAAGCAATCAATGTAAAATCCATGGTGAATTACTGGTCATCCAACATCATGGTTCTCAAACCTATGAGAACCCAAGCAGGGCTGTTCTGTGAGTCTCCTGGGACCTACAACCTGGAACTATGCAACTTTTTTTAAACACTGCATTTAAATGCCCACATGTGGCTGGTGGCTACCACATGGGGCAGTACAGACATAGATCATTTTCATCATCCCAGAAAGTGACACCATGGAAAGTTCAGTTCAGTAGGTCTAGCATTTGGCCCTAGAATCTATTTATATTTTTAAAAACTCACTGGGCACTTCTGGAGGAGAGCCAGATTTTAGAAACATGGAAATATCTCATGGGGAAGCATGAACAGAATTAGAAGAAATTGGAAAGGCAGTTGGAAATCGGTGATCAGAATTATGTTTGTGCTGAGGGTACCCAAATGGGAGGGGTATTTGAGGGCCAGCTCCAAATGGGAGGGGTATTTTCCCAAAGTAATCTAAACTAGTGTAGCCCCACTGAGAGGAGCTCAAGATGTTCACAAGCAGATCAAAAGTATACAGTGACTTAAAAACTAAGATCAAGAGCTAGGATTCCAAACTGTTGTTCCGAAGCAGGAGAGAATTGAGCGCAAGGACTGGATAAATCGTGAGGTTCAGTGCTAGGTCTGTGAAGTATGGAGCAGCCACCTTATTGGATGCTTTGTTGCAGGGACTGGAGTGGAAAGTTAAAGGAGCCACACAAGGTAGGCAACAGGAAAAAAGAAAAAATATTTTAAATGAAATGGAAAGAGAACACATACAGTAAAGAGGAAAACCACTAACAACTGTCTGAGGTGCCACTCAGTAGTCTCAGAGACAAATGCTTGTCTACCTTAGCCTCACAGTTTAGCCAAGGAGATTCCTTTGCTGTATGTGGTATCAACTGAATATCTGATATTTTACAGTCCTCTAATCTTGATTCTGTATCTGCTGATTTTCAGTATAAAAATCTATTTTGAAGCCCAAGAAAAAAGTACATACAGTGACAGTAAGTCATTGCTTTTCATAGTCCCCACATGTCGTAGCACCGTCCCTATGGAAGAGCCACAGGATCCTTCATCTATAGGACTCTTCCTTGCCTAGTCTCTTCTCCTCCAGTGTCCAAATGAGATAGACATAGGTGACTAGACACATAAAAATTGGCAGTTGCCAAAGTCCACTGTTCCTAATAGGATAGTAGTTCTTAAATGTGTCTCTTTGTCTATCAACTCATAAATAACATTAAATACCTGCATCAGGATGAAGTATCTGTGTCCATAACATGCTTCTATTAGCAAATATAAATGGGAAGCTACAAAAATGGAAACCATGTCTTTTGAGCTAAAGTAAATGAATTGCCCATCTAGCCAAGTGCTCAGCTCGTGGTAGATGTTCAAAAGTATTTGATGGATGAGTGAGTAAATGAATGAATTTACTCCCAAGAGTATTGATTAATGGTTATCAGCCAAAAAAAACCCAGAGTCATGTGAGAGTTTATTTCTGTTGTTTCTTTATTTGTTTAAAATATGCACACCTCGGTCTCTCTGACATTCTTAGACATCTTGAAGAGTGGAGGAGAGTGGGAGAAGAGTTAGGATTAAAACGTGCATAATGTGCACTTTGAAAAATATTCCTGGATCATTCATACATATTTTGTTCTCCCACCCATTATTCCTATTGAAAAGCACAGTTGTATATATAGTAACTAAAGTGATAATGCAGCAGTAGTAATAACCATAGCAATAATATTGTTCATAAAATTTTATCATATTTATAATAATGCCTTGTATCTGTAGATTTGTCAAAAGACCTTCATGTATGTCATTCCATTAGACACTCACAAAAACTCCAATGGCATGATTACTATGACAAGTATGCAAAGTTGAGTAATATTTAGTGTTTTCACAGGAACTTGAACTTGTAAATAAATGCACAGGAAAATGAGGAAATAGAAAATTAAGTACTGAAATAAACACAAGGCAAGAGATTTAAAAAAGGACCTTGAATATCATCATATTGCAATTATAGTATTTTACTCTTTCTACCATTACTTAAAATTCTTTCTGGTTAGCATTTCTGAATTTCTCTTTCTGGTGAAAACACTCTTGAATTAGATGTGAGTAATAAATTCTAGTCTTCATTCTGCCACTTACTATATGGAACTATAGGAAATTGTATAATTCATCTCCTTCAGTCAAGGTAATAAATAAGATGTGTCATCTAAAAACTAAAATGTTTATAGTTCAGTCACCCTTTCTGGGTCTCCATTTCCTGATGTATAAAATGGGAATAATTTTATACCTTCTTACTCATCCTCAAATATTATGGGAGTGATCAAATGCAGTAGAAGTCATATAATGAATGCACTTTTATCATGTCTGAATTCAACTAAATGTGCTCAGTAACTTCTCCCAAATCTATTCTTTGCTATCACAGGTCAAACAAAACAGGTCATGGAGTTCCAAGTTATCTTTATCTTTACCCATTTTGTTGGTAGCTTTATCCACAATGATGACACCTCCAGCAGGGTCTGAGAAAACCAGTAAGAAAGTATATCCAGAAGGACACTCTCCACCTCAGAGGGTCTCTAGGATGAATACATTCCACATTCTGGTCCTTATGAGAGAACTGAATGCACCACTTACAAGTTCATTTAGAGATGCACTAAGGTCACACTACTAATAAAGGTATCTACTACCCAATGAGTGTTACTGGACTTTTCAGTGTCTGAAAGCTCTTTGACATTCCACTACCCATTTAATAAAAAAAGAATTCTCAACCCGTATAGCAAGTCCTTTCTGCAAAACAAATGGATAGTTCATTAATTTGCAATCTACCTGAACTAAAATACAGGTGATCCTTGGACCCATGTGCAGGAAGCTTTTGATGAAATCACAATTAATTTTCTCCCCTGAAATACACAGTAGTCAGATGCTGCTTTTTAATCATCATTCTTTCTCTATTTTATATGAATACCAATGAATTGTGCAGCAGTGTTTTAAAAAACATTTAGAAGGAAAACTCATCACCGGTTGCACATTATTTTATAAATGTCATTTTACATTTACACCGGCAACTGCAGCCATCTATGCAAACCAGATTTGAATGGTTAGCAAAGCAGAGTATTTACAAACACCTTGGATACTTTAGCATTCACACTCTTTCTTCCTGCCACAGTGAATTTGAATTGGATACCACAGCTGCTGTCAGATCCAAACAGGAGTGCATCCTTCAGCTGCCACCCCCTGCCAAGAACGCCAGGCAAAACCTTCCCATCTTTCACCCGTATCTTCTACCCTGTAGCTCACAATTAGTATTTTCAGTGGCAAACGAAAATCAAAGGACACCGGAAGTTCAGCTTCTTCCCCTTCACTGATGGACGAGAGCTGTCAGAAGCAACAACTGAATAAAATCCATCCTTGAAACACTTCTGTACTTTTCCTTAACTAGCGCTTGTCCCCCAATCACCACCATCATTTTAGTTTGTAATATATAATCAACAGAACACAATGGGAGTTATTTCAGTGGTAAGAACAACATCATCTCATAAACCTTTGTTTGAAGCACTTTCCCCATCAAGCCTATAGCTAAACAGTTAAACCCCCAAAGACCATGATACACATGTGGCACTGTAGATGTTCTTGAAAAGCAACAGAAGAAAAGCCTATGTCCTGTTTTTCTTTCTCCCCAGCAATCATAAAACAATTTATCTTTACCAGTGAGAGATTAGCACATTACATTATTCACCCATGTATCTCTGTCCCTATTTTAATCTAAACCTGAGTGTGTTCAGGGAGACTCTTAATAACCACCTCTTCAGCATAACTCATTATTATCAGGATTTTTAATATCTCTTGTTACCCATTTTTCTACCAGTTAACAGGTAGTCTTAGAGCTGCATACACCAAAGTAGGATTTAATGAAACCTAATGCTCATCCAGATGAATCTCTCATGGCTAAAGAGGCAATACTGAAACACAAATATTTTTGTGTTTTGAGCAGATTCTCTAGAGAAAGGCACAGGCAATATGAGTAATGAGTGACAGTTTCTTAAAAGTTAATATCTTCTTTAATCTATTTCCATATCGGAGAGAGAAAATACTGTATTAAGCATGGGGGTATGCTTTGGGGATTACAGAAACAATTTCAACTATTATGTATATGTTAAACTACAGGGAACACAAGGAATTCTACACATACATTTTATTTCATAGAAACAGAAGTGCCTTTGTTTTTCTTTCTCATTAAAGAAGTGCTTAGATGTGTGTGAGCATGTGTATGTGTGTGCAAAAAAAGAAGAGAAATAAAACTACCCTTAATACTGGACCAGGAACTGTGATTGTCATGTCAGGTAATGAAACCATTAAATGCACAGTATTAAGAGACAAGATGCAATTAGCCAAGAAATTACTCGGATCTCAGTGACATTTTCAAAAAATCATAATACAATATATATCAGAAGATGTGATTGACAGCCTAATCCAGTTTTGATGGGACATAGTCCACATACTGTGAGTAAAGCAGTGCATGTCCAGATAAAGCTCACAGCTGTGAATCTCTGATATGTCCTTACAGTCTTGTCACCCAGGAAATTCCTCAGGTTTAAAAGATGATGAAAGTATCGACCATTAATGACAGGATCATCTCCTGCCCTGAAATAAAATGTACTAATCCCTTTTGCTAGGTCTATGAATTTCTAATATAAATTATATAAACTCTAGTAATTCATCTCTGTTAGCACAGTTGTGTTTGGAAATTGTACAGCAGTCTTTGCCCTATTTGAAATGCTAGATGAAAGCAACACATGTTCATTTAAGCTGCAGCATAACGTGATTTCACAGAGGAGACAGAAGAACTTCTGGTTAATGAGAACTACAGTTGTAAAAGAAGGGACATTTAAAAGTTCTAAGGTGGTTTGATGGATTTATGGTTCATCTTTGCAAAGAGTCCAGAAATACAAATGCACAACTTTTTAATTAAGCATAGGTCCTTTAAATTTGAATGGTTAAAAAACTAACAAATAATTATATAGAATTAACAATTATTAATCAAAGACCTTAGAATTTTCAAATAAACAGTGTATTAATGAATGGCTAAGGCAAGATGATTTTCATCAGTTTTATAATTGTATGTGATTATGTTAATAAAATATTCTGGCATAGACCCACATACATATTCTGCCTTAGAGACAGTGCATGGTATGAGATACCTATATACAAATATAAAGCAACAACAGTAAGTAAAGAGTTTTGATTTTTCAAAATTTGCAATTATCCCATGGTGGTAAAGCACTAAAAGGCAATGGTGTTACAGATGTATCTATAATCTGGTTAATATTAATTTAATTGTACTTCCTTATTTTTTTTTATTTTTAAATTTGGACATGAAATATTACTTTGATTATATAATTCTACCAGACTCATTTTTCAAGGATAAATGCAGGCTAACTAAACTTTACTCTCTGAAATGTATCTTGGAAAAAAATGGAATACTTACCTCAGGACATAACTAAATAGTAGTCAGATTCATTTTTTCAATAAATACACTAGATCTCATCTATGAGGAGGATAATCAAATGATAAAGAGACTGTCATTACTAAAAACATGCTTATAACTGCTCTTTGGAAATGCCTTCAGAACAATGGGCAAATCACATAAATCTCTCCTGTAATCATACTCTTTTTTTTATAACAATCAATACTTTCACTTTTTATCTGCCTTATGAACAGGGCTTCAAATGACTTTGTTCTGTTCTCCATACCCAAAGCTATCTTCAGTTGTTATAAATTAACTACTATCACTATTATTTCTTAGTGAATTTGGATAGTACCATATTCATAATAGCTAAAAAATAGACATAATCCAAATGTCTATCAACTGGTGAACAGATTAACAGAACTTGGTTTACCCATCCATACAATAGAGTACCTACCACTCAGTAATAAAAAGGAAACAGCTACTAATTAATGCTACAGAATAGATGAATCTTGAAAACATTATATTAAGTGAAGAAAGCACCAAAAAAAAAAAAAAAAACCAAACCCATATTATATGATTCTATTTAGATGAAATGTCCAGAAAAGGAAAATCTATAGTAGCAGAAACCAAATTAGAGGCTGCCTAGGGCAAGGGGTGGGAACATGGATTGATTCCAAACGGGCATGACATTTCTTTTTGAGGTAATGGAAATGTTTTAAAATTAGATCATGGTGCTGGTTGCACAACTCTGTAAATTTGCTAATACTCATTGAATTACACACTTGAAATGGCTAAATTTTATGGAATGTAAATTATACAGCAATAAAGCTCTCTTAAAAAGAAAGAAAAAAAAGAAATATATTTTCTAAAAAAAGCAAGAACAATTTAGAACAAAAGCAGAGGGCAAATTATAAAGAGGACCTTCAAGACACCAGCATTAACACTTCCTAAGGTGACTGTTGATGGGAGCAATATTAATTTGAAATAAAAATCATTACGTTTTAGTCAGCCCCCTCATGTGTTGCCATATGGATGGTTAGTATTGCCTTGAATGGCTTACTAATGGTTACTATCGCCTTGAAATAAGATCTCTATCCAAGCAAAGAAGCCGAACAATTTTCAAATAAACTAACAATCAGATACCTTATTTGGAAAGGGAAGCAAAGACAGCTGCTTTTCACCAATAGCCACTCCATCTTGCCATAAAAGTCCAGCAAGAATCATTAGCACTCATACACCTTTCCTTCCAATCCATGGTAATTTAACCCCACAAAACCCACCCCTAATTTCAGAGCTCACATTATTCCCTTTGGAAAGCCGTATAGGAAACAAAACAGGGAGAACCAATTCTTTTCTGTCTGCCTTGAGAGCAAGTTATAGTCAAACCATTGTCATAAGATAAAAAGCTAAGAATGTACATAAATTCTCACTAATTCCAGGGATTAAAGACACTCCACAGGTATGATGGCTTAGATCTGATTCAAGTCCCACAAACTTCAACAAGTTTCAGCAAACCTGAAATCTGACCCAACCCACATTTTATGAGGAGGAAGAGGAAAGAGAAAGGACCTACTTTACTGTTGTTCCTTGAAATGTTTAAATATGTGCACAACAGTGTCAGGCCATGATGCGGGAGCAAATCAACTTTAAAAGTCACATACAAAGGAGGGGGGTGGGTAGGTAACGGATTATGCCACTTATGACTCAGTTTTACAAAGTAATGCAATTCCACCACTCTAAATAGCTGTAAATTTATTCAAGATGGGTGGAACCATGGGTGTCAACGTGCTCAACAACTTGTTAATGTTAAGGAGGTGCTTGTTCTAGAATCATTATTTGCATTTGAATGTTTGATATATTGGATCTTAAACCCCTATGGTATTTCCTTTTTCTTTCAAGCTCCAGCATCTTTAAAATTACTCACAAATTCATTCTGTTTACAGCTCTTGTGGCAACTTTTGTTGTAGTTTGCAATATCAACTTCTATTACTCTTTTGGGTTTTTTTCCCTAGAAAAAATACACTTTTAAAAGAAAAACAAAGATTAAAGTTCTTCAAGTTGTTGCCAAGTTTAAATAGCAAAGAGAAGGAAAAAATTATTATCCAGAGTAAAGAAAAAATATAGCCACAAAATAACATTTAAAATGAAGTTTCTATAAAACTAGCAACCAACCTTCTCAATTTTTTTACCCCCTTTGTTTATAAAGTTGATCACACAGTGAAGAGCAACACTGGGAACACAGCAAAACTTTTTTTCTGTCCAGTTTGGAGCAACGTTCCTAGGCACCTTAACAATGAGAAGAATTATGTATAATTTTCCTAAAATTTTATATATGGCATTTTTTTCACTTTGGAAAATCAAAATTGTACTTTATGTGTGACTAAGTATGATTGTTTTTTTATTTAACTAAAGATCATTGACCTGAATCGTTTTGAATTGCTTTATATTATCCATACTTTAATCCATGAAAGCACAAATCATTGGAATTTAGTTTTCTTAAAATACGATCTTCAGTGTACTTTAGTGTATTTTTTAGTATATTTTGTGTTATTTAGAGAAATACAGCATAACTTAAAAAGATGACTCCAATTTAAAATGGGTCAAAAAATAAACAAATATATTTAAAATTGTGTGGCAAAATGCATAAAGATAGAACTACCATTTGAAAAGTTTTTTCAGCGATTTTACCTATTTATCATATTCCATTTTCTGGGCAATCAGCAACAATTTGGGCATTGTGTTCTAAAGCTGAAAACTGTCTACCTAAAATGAAAAGCAACATCATCACTGCCCACTCAGGTTGCTATTTCAGTCTATATAGTGTGAGGGATTAAATGGACAAGAAGAATAAACTGTTTCAGGGCCATTAACATTTCTAACTTTAAAAATGATGTGCCTTTCTGGTGTGTACCAGTCTTGAAATGCCTTCTGCTAAAAATATAGCACTGTAAGTAAAAACATTGCACATTTATTCTTATTGTCATTAGACTTTTAACGATTCACCTGACATTTCTCTTTTAATATAAAAATTCATATGCAAAAGATATTTCCAAAAGCAAAGATCAACTCCTGAATCTCTCTGTGCCAAAATCACCTGTATAGACCATTAGAAATGAATAAAATACAGGAAAATCTTTTGAAATAAATTTCAATTTCTAGAACAATGGGTCAGAATTCTTACACAAAAGATCATTATCCCTTTTCTGTACCTATCAGAAACGAAGGCATATAAAATAGTCCTTTCACAAGGAAGCAAGTTCATCATTGTTGTTTCATTCCAAAAGGTTGTATCACATGAATGTTAATTCGGTAGCCTAGTTTAATATTTAAGGGAAAATGAAATCCAATACACAAGTGAATCAGTATTAGAAGGAAGGAAGAAAAGAAGACAGGAGGACTAGAAGGAGGAGAGACCCTCCAGTTACCATGTACCCTTTTTTCCCCAGCCTTATTGAGAAATAATAGATATAAATCACTATATAAGTTCAAGGCATACAGCATGATAGTTTGACTTACATATATTGTGAAAGGACTACCACAGTAAGTTCAGCTGACTTCCATCTTCTCATATAGCTTCAATAAGAAGAAAAGAAAGGATAACATAATAAAGGAAAATAAAATGTTCTTGTGATGAGGACTCTTAGGATTTACTCCCATAACAGCTTTCCTCCATATCATACAGCAGTGGTAACTCCTGTCATCACGCTGGACATGATGTGCATAGTGCCTGTTTATCTTATAACTGGAAGTTTGTACCTTTTGACCACCTGCCTCCAATTCCCCCACCCTCCACCCTCCACCCTCCACCTCTGGTACATCTACAAGTCTCATCTCTCTTCCTATGAGTTTTGTTTTGTTTTAAGATTCCACATATAAATAGGATCACACAGTATTTATCTTTCTCTGACTTGTATCACTTAGCATAATGCCCTCAAGGTCCATTCATGTTCTCTCAAGTACCACATACTCTAAGTCACTATTTAGATGATCAAAAGTCTACATATACCTACTTTTTATAATTATTTATATAGGGGCAAATTTTTCCACCTAGGATTTTTTTTTCTTTTTTGAAAATCTGCATCAACTATAAAAGTAACATACAATTAATATAAGTCAATAGAACTAGAAATTAATTTAAATGCTACTTATCATGTAATTAAGAAAGCTTGCATAAATAAAGACCCTTCTGAATTTTCTGAGCTAGATGATTTTTGTTTTCCACTTGGAGCTAATGTTAAATTTTTTGTCTGTCAAAATCCTAAATAGCTTTTTGACAGGTTTGTTATGGTTAATTAATTACTTTCATTTGCACTAAGTTGTATACTTCAAGATGAATAGTACGTGATAACAAGGCCAGCCTCTGTGAGGGAGACCTTTGGTGGTCCATGCAGTCTGCTGCCTCATTACAGAACTAGCTATCTGCAGGAAGCCTGACTTTGAAAGGTACAGCACATCCCGTAACACCCTCCCCTAACTGGGATGATTGTAGCTTCTTCTGAAAAGTGATGATTAGGAGAGAGAAAAGCAAAACGGAATGCTGTATGAATATTTCATGTAAATGAAAGCAGGCACTTAGCGACGCACATCTTGATTGACGCCAGAGTGCCTCTAAATGTCTTGACATTGAAGGGTTCCGACTCCCTTTCCCTCGATGACTGCTTCAAGAGCTGCAGCTAATAGTGGAATATGGCCACAGTTAGCTGAAGGGCTCTTTATTACTGGCTGACATTAAATAAGACTGCAGGCCTCGGGTTAGCGTAAGTGAATTCTAGATAAAAGAGACTTCAGAGGGAACCTAAGTGAGATATGATGGTTACATTTTATTTGGGTTTTTATCTGTTCCCGCCCAGGAGCATAATTGTTTATTTCACTGTTAACCCTCCTCAAGAAAGAACCAAAGGACTCAAATTGCTATGAAGAAAAAGGCCCAATAAATAAAAATGGGATATCATATAGATGGATTCACATGATCTCCAAATCATTTTAAGTAAATAATGCTAGTAGTAGTAGTAGTGAACAAGAAGGAAGCCCTCATCATGGGAGTTTTTAGAAATATAATTATTTTAGAGATAAGTATCATTTTTCTAAATTTATATAATAAACCATAAATCCTGACCCTCCTTCTGTATATTTGCAAGGTTTATCTTCCTAACAAGTAAAGAAATCACTTGTAACTCAAGCATCAGAATAATTTCAAAATGCAAATTCAGGTAAGTATGGTCAAAGCTTTAGAAGTGCAATTCTACTGCAGGAGTGAAGAGGATGACAGTGGGAGGTTTGCTGACATCACCACAAATGCCCTCCCCACAATGTCAGAGACTTAGGCAATTTCCCTCCAGAAAATGCTTGGGTAACTGCCATTTGCTTAGGTCAGGATTTCCACCTCCATTGGCTCTTCACAAATATTTTGTCATTGAAAGGCAAATAAAGACTTCATGAGCTGTGACCACCAGAGAGCCTTCTGTCCATGGTGCAACCAGAGCAAAGAGCCCAGAGGGGGTCATTGGCAATATCCCAACAGGCCAGCATCTTCAGCCTCAGATGCCACTACTCTTCTGTAAGAGTCATCTGAAGACAGAAAGAAAAGGGAACAAGAAAGTTCAGGAAAGCATCTCAGAAGCCTCGAGTTCACTTATGGATTTCTAGCTGCATTTAAAATATTCAATTCTGTAAAATGATAGGTGGCACACAACCCAAAAACTCATTGTGTGCTTTCCCAGTTCCCCTTTTCTTCTTATTCCCACTCTGTAACTCCTGAGACTCTTTTAAGGGCAGACAATATTTCACACAGGAACAAAATAAGATTCCATGAGGTACATAGAAACCCATGCATATGGAATTAATAGTGGAAAACTTGATATGCTTTTGAGTCTGCAAAGAGAGGACTTGCCAGAAATCACCAAAGCCAGCACTAGATTTTAGATCTCATGATTCTCAGTCTTTTTTTATGTCACCAATATTATTCTGTTATTAATGTATTGCTTTTGTGTGAATTTACATGCTGTCTTTCAAACACCCAATTTTTAATTAATAATTTATCTCTTGTCCTACAGTATCCTAGACTCTCTAATACTTGTTTAAACATGAATCCATGGGTAGCAGTTTTACTAAAGAATAACAATACATTGCATATATTTACACACAAGTTTACAAAGAACTTTCACATTAAGGATCCAATTCAGCCCATCCAAGTCTTGGGAAGTACTTATTTCTCTGCTTTAGAGGTAATGTAACTGAGACTGAGTTTCTTGCCTTAGCTAATGGAGATTGTGAAGGACAGAGCAAAGCCTCATGCCCACATCTTCTGCCTCTAAGGTCACTACTCATTATCCTTCATTCTATTATTTAAAAATATTTATTAAGCTCCTACTATGTGTCAGGCTTCTGATTCAATCCTGGGGTCATCTATTACCACTTGAAGACTGTCTTGCATTTCTCTTACACTACAATACAATCTTTCCATATTTGTCCAATCAAGATTTGTCTGATAGCCAATTAGAGGCAGTGCTGAAGAGCTGATCTAATGTTTGTTTCACTTTTATCTATTCTATTGCCTCTGTTTTTCATAGATGCCATGTATGGTACACATATGGCTTCCAAGAGAGGTCTTTATGTAAAACTCTAGATACAAGGATGCATTGACTTTTCAAATGGCGTTTAGTAAAATGGAACAAAGAAACCTGCAGTCCTGTCGGCTTTTAGTGGGTTACAAAGCCTGACAGTAGCACATGCAGCTTTCCACTCCATAGGCAGCCGGCATGAAAAAAGCAGCATTTGGAAAATGACAAGTTGTAGATCCTGGATGCCATCATTATTATTACTAAAATTAAACAGATTTAATCTAACATCCCATGGCAGTCATGCAACTGACTTTATAATTGTAAACTGAGGCATACATAGTACTGCAGTGAACCTAATGCTATAATTAAGTTTCGATGTGACCAATGATGGTGACCATGGTGTGCACAAGGCTGTCAGCTGCGGGCCATTCTCTGCCTGCCTGAGCACAGTCCCTGGGAGCCAGGCCAGAGCAACACTTGGCTGGTGCCACAGTTAGATATTTATGAAAGGGATGCTCTGAATATTATCATAGTGGTATAGATCAATTTTCAGCACAGAGTCCTTAACAGTGTATTCAGAGACTAGGTACAAAACCAATTTTATCTGCTTCAGTGATGTGTGAACTGTATGAGGAAAGACATCTCCCAACTCTCTGATAGCTTATCTTCCCTGGTGGCCACTTATGCATGGTCTTGTAAATATACATATTTTACAAGAGAAGGGAGGGGGAGAGGAATGCTCTTTAAACTCCTCTGAGGTGACCTTGAAGTAGGAGCATTTGAATCTTCCAGGAAATTAGCAGCCAAGTGTATTTCAATAATGATGGGTGGTGGGAAGTGCCACTCAAGGAACTGGCAGTATCCTGGGCTACAGACTCTTGACCAGAATGTCTTTCCCACTGAGGCTGTTTCCTCAAGGAGGCAGAGAAAAGCAGAGCTGCCTGCACCTGGATGTCAAGTCCTTCCGCTACACTTAGGGCTCAGTGGGAGAGGCTACGACAAAGAAAGTAACAATGAAAGAGATGTTGATTTGGTATTTCCTCAAGCATGTAAGTCTAATGAACATCAAGAGAGTAATGAAAATGCCCTTCCAAGCAAATGTACAGGTAATCAGTTGCCCTCCCACAAGAGCAAGGATGGCAGGACCACGGCAACGAAAATTAACTTTTGCTTTGCATTGTCTGTACAACAAGTATGGGCTCCATATGTAAGCCAGGCAGACTGAAATATGTTTTCCTTCTTTCTGTTTCTAGTCTATCTGGATATAGAATGCCACTTTAAATCTTACACGTTCTTTTTTTCAACTATATTTCCCTTCCCCCACTTTTGGATACACATCTGAAGAATGACTCCTCTCACAGACCCAACATTTCAGCCCAAGTATCTAGGGAGCAGATTTCATTTGCATCACTACATACCTTCAGATGAGTACTCCATTACCGCCTAAACCAGAGGTGGGCAAACTTCTCTGTAAAGGGCCAGGTAACAAATATTTTACGTCTCAAGGGCCATGAGTTCTCCATCACACTCGACTCTGCCATTACAGCATGAAAGTAACTATACATAGATATATTATACTGTGTGACTACACATAAATAAATTAATGTGGCTGTTTCAATAACACTTTATTTATGGATACTAAAAATTGAATTTCATATAATTTTAATATTACATAAAATATTATTATTACTTTCAACCACTTAAAATGGTTGAAAACCATTCTTAGTTTTCAGGTCATACAAAAAAAGCAGGTGGAATTTGGTCCATGGTCTATAAATTGCTGACCAATGACCTAGAGAAAGCATGGAATGTTGGAATTATAAGTGCTACCACAGTTAGACTATTAAAGAGATTTTTTACAGGTATTTTTTCTAAAGCATGTAACCATTTTACAGCTATAACCTAATCTAACTTTTACAACACTGTTCAGAGACAAACAACAGTCAAAGCATCCACTTAGCTTATGGTGTAACACAACTGTGTAAAACCCTAGGCACAAAGACAAGCAAGTGAGATGGCCTAGAATAGAAATGAGGACTTAATATATTGACTATATTATACTAATGCATTGAATATAATCATTGAGTAGTATAACTCGATCTATGTATTCCTTAACAATCATGCATATCTTTCTCTTATATCCAGATACTTAGATATATCAATCAAAATAAATCTTAACAAGTAACTGTGATCATGTTACTTCTCTCATCAGAAGATGTTTGCATCCATCCACAACCAGTATAATTTCTTGAGGGGAGAGGTGGAGGCAGACTGGGAAGGGAGGTTGTTATTACTTTAAAGTCTTACATCAGAAGCAAATGGGACAGGGGTTTTGGTGTTAAGAGAGACTTAGGTTTGAATCCTGGCACCTTGGACCTATTACTCCTGTGAGCTCCAAAGTACTATAAATGGGAATTATAATATTTAATTAATAGGATTATTCTGAGCTGAAACACAACAGACACAAAGCCTGGATCCCAGTCCATGCTTGGTCAGTCTTTGCACCCATTCCTCTTTCCAAGGTGTCCTCAGAAAAAAAGGGAAGGCCACTGTAAGTTGGTGAACTGACATCCTTGCTGTGTTTCTGGTTCATCTTATCCACAATGTTACACTGATGCAGGTTTTTGAAAGGACATTCCCCCATTTATTTCTTATGTAGTCCATGAAAGGAAGCCTGGTGCTAATTTGACTTTACTTCTCCTTTTACCCAGGTTCATTCCATCAAATTCAGAGAAGAGTTTCCAAATGCAAACACCTTCTGTTTCATGAGTCTATTTGTCATATCAGCTTGATGGTACCAATTCCAGGATTAAATCATCTGTTCAAAAGTAGGCATCATAATAGATTCAATGGTAATGGCATTTTCAGCTATCTTGAGACCCAGTAAATTGTGATTCCTCAACTGACCAACCTGAATAATGAGAACCTCCATTCTGGTCAGGAACCTGAGATAGTCTATGACACAGTGGGCTTTTTCAGATAAACAGTGGCTCGAAATATTCTTTGCATTACTTGCTTCAGTCTACCTTTGTTATTCTGCCCAGACCCTGTGCTCAGCCCTGGGGACACGAAAATCAGCCAAGGCACAGTCCCTGTCCTCACTGCTTCCCAGTCCAGTGGTGGAAACAGAAGCATATGGAACTAAAAGCACAGTGTGATAGGGCTGGGTGAGCAGCAAGGAGTGTGCAGGGCCCTCTACCTGCAGAGTCAGGGGAGATTTCACCAAGGAGGTAAACTCGGATCTCAGCCTTAAAAGATGAGTAGGATTTTGCCAAGGATGCAGATTACACAGAGAAGACAAGGTAAGGAACTTCTCTACAGTGGCTAGTTCCCAAATACCTGCTGGGCTGAGATGAACCACTTATGAACCACTTCCCTACATACCACAGCCATACCTTGTTCAACCCTCCATTTCTGAAGTAATTATGCAGCAGTCTTTTTTTTCCCCCACCCAACTAAACCATAGTATAGACTCCTGAAGGTAACATGTACCTATATAACGAAAAGAAGATAGTCAAGATACTTCAAAGAGGAACAAAAAATGTAGAGGATGATATATCTTAAAAGGAAATGTACTTCCAAAATAATTTTATAGAGAGAGACGAGCAATTTATAACCTATAAAGTTCACTTACAAGTACTTGTGAGCCTACCATTAGAATTAGAACAAAAATAGTCACAAAATAAATGATGAATCAATATTTATGTAAATGAATAAATGAAAAGCATTATGTCAAAAACAAATAAGATCTTTTCAAATACTAGGCCTTATCAAAATGAATAAAGCTACAAGATATGACATTTTAAAGAGAAATCTGAAATTCTGTCCTGTAGCAAAAGTAACTCTCTCAGTCCCTGCCCTGCTCAGCTTCAAGCACTGTGAACCTCCAGCAATACCAGTCCCATTGTCAGGCGTGTCTGGAATCAGTCCTGCCACCCCAAGCAGATGTGAATCATATTTGGGGTAAGTCTGCCAAACCGGGCTATCTCCTTTCCCAAGCATGCTTACCCAGCTCTCATGACTAGACTTCTACTGGATACTCGAGTCCCTGACCGGGATTGTGGTACTGAACTACAGCTTAGTTAGCTAAGGCTTTGACATCCCGCCTAGACCTCTCTAAAGGCCAGACGATGTCTCCAAAAACACCAGCTCCACACAAGCCATGGTCCTGCAGCCGCTGCATAGATCACCCAGAAAGGAGTGATGACAGCCCCCAGCTCCTCATCTTCTCTATCGGGAGCCTCTTTCTGTTTCACTACACCAATTACTTTATCTCACTCCTGTCTACACCAGCCAGCCAGGACTGAGCTAGTGTTTGCTTCCCTCCACCCCTTCCCATCTCCAACAGACAGTGACATTTGGATTGCTGGCTCCTCACTATAATTTAAGCAGTCCTGCCACAGATTAGGGACCCAGGACCATGCTCAGCATTCTCCATCCTGCAGCCCCAACTCTGGATTCCCCTGCCCAGAGGAAGGCCTCTCAGTGAAGCTAGCCCAAGGCAGAACACTTGAAGGTGTGTTGTTTTCCACTGAAGGTGTTTTTTTTTTTTAAATAATGGGGCTGAAAATTCTTGCTAATGCAAATATGTTTTAAGCCTCTTTAAACCAGCAGATGGTGAATATTGCCTCATTGTGGGACTGAAATGCAGGTTTCAGGATCTATTAAATTATTGACTTCACCATATACAACTTTACCCAACTCTTGTACCCTGTGCAACTTAATGATATACAGTTGGTGCCTGAAGATGTAAACAAAGTTACTTCTTTCTATTTCCATCCATGATTTTACAGTATGCTCTCTTATAATCTAATTTGGCATGTTCATTTCCCCATCCTTTAGCAAAATCTATGAAGCAATCAAGTGAACAGCAAGTACATGAAAGAAAATAACCTACAATAAACTATGGAATATATCTTCATATGTAAAGAGAAAATAGGTTTGAATATCAAGACACTTTCAGTATTCTAGAGTGAAAAGTAGAATCCCACAGATAGGTTTTTTTCTTTTTTGATAGCATAATTCACATTTAGCACTACAAAGTTTCCTCTCATTATGAATAATTATAATGATTATAATTATGAATGATTACAACCCCTAAACCCAGCCAACCTTTTAGGTACATTTAACAATTGTTCTCATGTCAGAAATCAAAATAAGTCTCATTAAAATTATAAGTGCCTTTCTAATCTTAAGAGCTGAGGTTTTCAAGAAAATCTTTAGTGTACTTAGATTGTCATTTACTTTTTATACCCAATTTTCTGTCTTCACTGGTTAGACAATTAACCAGTATTCAAGTTTGTGAAATACTGAGAAGCATGAAATTTACATAAATAAAATAAATTAACACAGTTAAACAATACAATATTGCCTCCTGACATATCCATTTTCAGATGTCATCAACAAATAATCAAGACACTGAGTCAGGGCAGGCATTGTTCCTTAATAATTGCTTAGATTATCATAGATTCACTAATCATTACAATATTATTCAGAAATTTGTTTTTAATCCAGTGAACATATTGCTAATGACTGAAACATCTAACAGCATCATCTTTTCTAACAGCAGCAAAATGCCAGGGAATTTATTTTAATTAGGTTTTAGAAGAAGAATTATGTGAAATTCAAATATGTCAAGGAGACTCTCAAAAAGGATTATGTGATTAACTGGACTTTGGGATAGAGGGAGATCTGTATTTGTAACTCTGCAATTCATTTGGAAAGCTCTCAGATGCATACACATACTGCTGCTGAGTATCTTCCACCACGCAGGGTTTTCCAACAGGTTTCTTTCTCTCTCCTTCCTCGTAGCAATAACCACCAAGGCAGATCATTGGGATGTCTCAGCATCAAGAAAAATGATCACTTTCCCATATCTTTCTTTATGTAACCACAGGGGATTCATACTTTAATTTAGTAAGGCAGTGCCGAATTTTGAATTGAGAATTGATTTAATGACATTTAGAATTAACAAAGCCTTCCAAGCAGGCAGAATATAAGGGAAACCAGGGAAATGCCACTATCATTAAAAATGGGCCATTTTGAGATGGGTAAGTGGGGGAGGGGAACTTGAGCATTAGACAGTCTTTATACTCTAAAAATTCTAGCAATCCACAGACTTGATTACTATAGATGATCTTTCAGAAGATGCTAACCATATTTGGTCCTTGTGCATTTTGATGATCTTTGTTGCAGTGCAACCTGTGACACTAATACCCATTCTGTAAGATTCATAAAAGCTCTCTGGGCTGCTTGAAGGAAAATTTCCTAAATCAACATTATATAAAGGATGAGTAAAACATGATGTAAATGCTTTCAAATATTCTTTTGAAAAATAATTCCACTCTTATAAATGACATGTTCTACTAAATAAACAAAAGCTTGTAAAGAAATTCTGACCATAGTGAGGGATTTGAGCTCCTAAATTTCTTCAAGCGCTTTGGAAACAATCTATATTTTGAGTTGAAAACCCTTAGGAATTCCCTCTGGCTTATAATTGACTACCTTTTTAGTTACTGCATACCTGATGTATGCTACAAGATTTTAAAAATTAATGTCCAAAACTGATGATGTGTCCATAAAGAAAGGTTAAACCTCTCATTATTTATTCATTCCTTCTTTCATTCATTCATCCACCCTTCCACCCACTCATTCACTTAAGAATCACTGAACACCTACTATCCTATCTAACTCTGTCCCACAGTAGTAGAATAGCTCTTTCCTGACCTCAAACAAAGCCAAGATATCCATGCGAGAATCTTGCAACAAGGAAAACACACAGTGGGAATTCAAAGCTCTAGAAAATGAGTGCCATGTAGTGATAAAATAATAAGCATTATTGACAGCCACTCTTGTCCAAACTGTAGCTCACACAGATTAACAAAAAGTAAAAAGATCTTACTATTCCAAATTCACTTAAAGCCAACTCATATATTATGAGAAGTGTCCGAAATTGCAGTGTGATGCAGTATTCAACAGAGACATGTATGAAGTACAAGTGACACAGGGAAGAAGTGTGGGAGAGGGAACAGGGAGAGGGGCTGAACTCATGGAAGAGACAGCAGAGAAAATTCCTCAGTGATTTTTTTCAAAGATGAGTAGGAATCTAGGAAAAACTAGGAGGAAAGGGTGTCCTGGTTGGATGAACCAGCAGGGGCAAAGCCTTAGAGACAATTCATATCTCATAGTGAGGACAAAAAGCAGGTATTTCTGTTCGTGTTCTAGCAGAGAGGATAGTGCTACAGGGTGAACAGAACCAGATCAAGCAGAGTCCTGTCTACCTTGCTAAGGAAGCCGAGTAAGCCTCCTACAAGCCAGTGGTTAAACTTTTTGGACTCAGAATCGCTTTCTAATCTTAAAAATTATTGAAGTTCTCCAAGAGCTTTCACTTATGAAATTGTATTTATCAATATTTATCATGTTAAAATTAAAACTAAGAAGTGTTTAAAATATATATGAACTTAGTTATGATAAAGCCATTGCATGACAACATAAATACTTTTATAGAAAAATAACTGTTTTCCCAAAACAAAGGGAGAAAAATTTACTTATCTGTTTTTGCAAATCTCATTAATATCTGAATTAGTGAAAGGTAGTTGAATTCTCCTTTCTATTTCTACACTCAGTCTGTTGTGACATCATGTGATATCCACTGAAAAATTCCACTATACATTCATGAAAGAAAGAGAGTGAAAAAGATAAATAAGGTTTCAGTGTTATTATAAAAATAATTTGACCTTCAGTTCCCCTGAAAGAGTTTCAAGGACCTCCAGGCGTGTCCAGGCCACACTTTGAGAACGCTAATACTGTTGTCATTTGGGTATCAAAAGTTATGTTTTATCCAGGAGCATAAACTGACCACATCTGCATTTTAGAAAATGACCTTTCAACTAATATCAATGTGAAGAAAACAAAATAAAACTATTCTAGAGAATATACTCAAGTTTCACCGATGGTACAGAAAATTTTCATGTTCTTTAAGCAATGGCTTTTCACTATTTTGCATTTTAGCACCATCAAACTAATGTATCTTCAAATATTGTTGTATAATTTTGATATAGTAAGAAAAGTGATTAGGGATAACTGCCAATCAACTTGAAAATTTAAACAAAATAGACAGATACCTAGAAAAATATAATTTATCAAAACTAACACGAAAAGAAACAGAAATCCTGAACAGTCCAATAACAGTCTGATAATTCACCTTACAAGCACCAGGAGTCACATCGTTCGCTTACAGCTGGCACCCATTTGATCAGTCAGGGGTGCACTCTCGCTGGCCTAGGCCTACTCCCGACTTAATGTTAAAGATATAAAATATTGCCCTGACCTGTATACATGAAATGACTGAATCAAAATAACTTTGCTGCAAATAAAACTCCAAATAGCTTCACTACTGAGCTATATCAAACATCCAAGGAAAATAAATTATTCTAAACTTATACAAATTATTCTGGAGAACAAGAAAAGAGTAAACACTCTGTAATTCATTTTAAGAGACTAACAATACCTTGATACGTTAAACCTAACAAACAGCACACAGGAAAGGAAAATTAAAAAACAATGTCAGTCATGATCCTTTATTAAAAATTCCAAAACAAAATAAAAGCAAACTGAATACAGCAATATACAAAAAAGATAATACACCAGGAATGAGATAGGTTCACTTAAGAAAGGTAAAGTTGCTTTAATTGTAGCAAATCAATTAATATAATTTACCACTCTAATAGATTAAAGGCAAGAAAATGATGATCATTTCAATAGAAAGATAAGAAGAATTTGATAAAATTTTCTTTTCAGTATTTGTTTGAAAGTCTCACCTAGAACAATAAGGGGAGGGGTAGGTACAGGTGCATTGTTGGGGACACTTATTATTTGCAGATCATTTAATTGTGTAACCCAAAATTCTATGACTCTAAGTTTTAGTATTTAGAGAGTTTAACAAGAGTTTAACAGGATAAAGAGTCAATATTTTAAAAATATCTATTTAAAGATATTTATTTGGAATATTCAGGAATAAACAAATATTAAAGAAAATTTAAAATACAATTTAAACAACATCAAAAATATGAGATACCTAGGAATAAATATAACAAAAGATTCCAAGAATTTCTCTTTCCCCTTAGGAAAGAAGAAAATAATAAAGCATATTGAGGAACATTAAAGAAGGCCTAAATGAACAGAGAGATAGTCAATGTTTATGGTATTAGAAGACACAGTAGTATAAATATATCAATTCTCCCAAATTAACTAATAAATTAAAAGCAATCACAATGAAAATCACAATGTTTCTTGGGAAAAGTAGCAATATGATTCTAATATTTATATGGAAATTCACAAATAAAATAGCCAAAACACTCTGGAAGATGTATACAATGAGAAGATATGCTCTATCTGATATGAAGAGTTATTTTTAAAATAATAATAAATAAATACTGCTGACTTTGGGATAAACAAATTGCCCAAAGTAAAAACGAAAAACAATCCTGTATATGTATGGGAACTTCATTTACAACATAATTGGTATTTCAGATCATTGGGAAATAACTTTTTTTTAAATAAAATATGCTGATTATATGGCATATACATATGACAATTCATATCTCATAGTGAGGACAAAAAGCAGTTCTAAGTGTGAACAATAAAACTCTAAAACTTTTAGAAGGTAACATCTTCATAGCTTCAGAGTTTGGGAGGGATTTCTCAAATAAGACACCAAAAAGTACTAACATAAAAGGAAAATATTTATATATTTTATTAAAATTAAAGTTCAGATCTTTTCTTCACAAAAATAAATCATAAAAAGTTAAAGATAACCCAGAGATTATGGAAAATTATTTGCAAAGCATCTACCCTCAAAGACTAGTATCTAGAATATACAAAGAATTTGTATAAATATAATCCAACAGTAAAAAGGTTATTTAAAAAAATGAACTGATAATTCACAACAGAAGAAATCCAAATAGCCAAAAAACATATGTGTACCTCACATGAACCATGTCAGATCTTCTTGGCCTTAAAACTGTCTTATGGCCTCTGGACATTTATTCCAGCCCCAGCTATTGTCAAGGATACCAAATCTGAAGGGACTCTGACCAACTTCATGTAGGCGCAACCCAACAGGACTAGCTCAAACTTATGCCAAGCACCTCTTACCTCCTCCCTCAGACTTTTTGGCTGATAGGACCACTTAACACCCATACACGCAGAGCCCAGAAGTGTATGGGAATCAATATCCCATGATACCAATCTCTGACTAGTAGAAGACAGAAGGCAATGAATGAATTCTCCTCCATTCTTCCAGTCTTCCTCCCCCCTCCCCTATTACCACAGACTGTCATGAGAAACAAACTTCTACACAGCCTCTCAGAAGACAGTTTCATGAGATCAACATTCATTTGCACTCAATAAGAGAAGGCCACTAAAACACATCCTTACATTAGCCATTTCTCTTCTGTCATATCCCACAGCCCCTCAGTATTGCTCACTTGGATTATACCTTCTGGTAAAGCAGTAACACGTAAGCCTTTACCTCAAGCTCTGCTTTCTGGGGAATCCAAGCCAGGCCAAAATGAAAAGTTACTCAACCTCTTTTGTAATCAGTGAGCTACCACAATAAGATACCAAACATACCCATCAGATTAGCAAAAACTAAAATTCTGATGGTACCTAGTGTTAGTAAGAATGTGGAAAAACAAAAACTCAGATACTATTAGTAGGAGTACAAACTGGTGCAACCATTTTGGAATACTATTTGACATTATCAACTAAAAGTGAATACATGTACATCTTAGAATTGGTTATATACCCTACAGACAGAGCAATTTTACCATGAAGCTAATCAGATTTAAGCTTCAAGGCCTCTCACTGGCATGGATCCCCTCCACATCCTGGTATATAATTTGGGGATAAGAGAGGCGGTTGTATGCATTTTAGAGTGAGTTGTGCAAACTGTATGGGTTTAAGGCTCCAAAAATCCTGTATCTACCTTGCCTGGATGAAATTGTTCAGGATACAAGTACAAGAAGCAACACTGTTCCTAATAGCCCCAAACTGAAAACAACTCAAATCAACATTAATTGCTGAATGACCCTCAATTAGAGAACTCTGACTGGGAAAAGGGATTTATTGTAGGATTTCAACCGTATACAACTGTGGGACAAACTAGGGAAAAAATAAAGGTCCAGAAGGGGGAGTTGGAGGATCAGAGAGGGGTCACTAATCAGGCAATCTTAAAAGCCAAGCTGAAGTGAAAAGAGGAAGGAAAAGTTCATAGAGGTGTCTTCAGTAAGCAGTGGCCTCTGGGTAGCTATCACTCATCAGGGGTATGGAGGTTCTGTTGGTCAACAAGGCCAACTGTCAGTAAGAATGGGTAAGGGGAAGTGTGAACAAGCTGGAATCCATCAGCACCTCCGGGTCTGTCACTCTATCTTCATCACCATGAAGACTTTCAGAGAATAATGGTTGCTGCATTATTTCTGCCTTCCACATATCATGCATGTTTTTTGGCCAACTTTAACTCAAAACCCCACAGGGAAGGGAATTCTGGAAAATATCGTTTATAGCATACTCAAACTAGCAAATCAAAATCCAGCACAAATGGAAAAATTATGGAATAGACATGCTATGGAATACTGCATTGCATTCATTATGAATAAAGTTCAG
Organism: Manis pentadactyla; assembly: GCF_030020395.1. NCBI lineage: Eukaryota > Metazoa > Chordata > Mammalia > Pholidota > Manidae > Manis > Manis pentadactyla. The sequence continues at coordinate 87,300,545 of NC_080029.1, forward strand.
CTACAAACACAACATGGAAGAATCTTATAAACTTAATGCTAAGGTAAAGAAGTAAGATACATTGCAAGCTTTGTTCAAGCAAGAATTCATAGCTTATGATTCTACTTAATTAGGTTCAAAAAGAAGTGAAACTAACCACCTTGATTAAAGATACATATATAGGTGACCAAACTAAAGAGAGAAGAAAGGAATCAATTATCATGCAAGTCAGGATAATGACCTCTGATGAGAAGGAGACGTTACGATCTAGAAAGGATTCTGGAAAACTGGCATTATTCGATTGTTTGACTGTGGTATTTGTTACACATGTTTAACATAATTACTTCATAATTACTCATTAATTCTGCATTTCTCTTATATGCATTTTATGCATATATTTCATGAAATTAAATAGTAATAATATTCAATAAACAAATTTCCACCACTCTCTTCTTTCAGTCTCTGTGGAACTAGGCAACCACCACACATCACTGTGAGTCCTAGAGGAATATGGAGGCAAGAGATGAAGTGTCCCCTTGCAGAAAGTCTAGCAGTGGGGTTTCCTTACTCATGGCTCTGTTTTTAACAATTATGAATTCCAAGTAGGCTACTATACCTGAGTTTATAGACTTATGAATATCATCTATTACTAACTGTAGATTGACTATTTGTGTTCCCACAAAGTCATATATTGAAACATAATTCCCCCATGTGCTGGTATTTAGTGGTGGGGGCCTTTGAGAGGTGATTAGGCCATGAGGGCAGAGTCCTCGAGAATTAGATTAGTTCCCTTATAAAAGAGACTCAGAGAGTTCTCTCACCCCTTCTGCCATGGGAAGACATGAAACAGACAGCCATCCATGAACCAGGAAGCAGGCCATCACCAGACACTGAATCTGCCAGTGCCCTGATTTGGCCTTCCCAGCCTCCAGAACTATGAGAAATGAATTTCTGGTATTTATAAGCCACCACTCTATGGTATTTTGCTATTGCAGCCTGAACTAAGACACTAACTAAATTATCCTTCAAAACATGAGAGCAGCTAAAATGCTGCCTGCAAAGAAATCAAAGACTGAAGAAAATAAAACAATATAGGCACAAATGAACAATGAAAAAGCAGCAGAGCTGGTGTTTCATCTGGTATCTGATACAAGCCTTTTTGCAGCCTTAAAATAAAGTAAAAGCAATCATGATCAGCCCAAATAGTTAGCAAAGTTATCAAGAATGTATTTTGAAGATTTCGACACTTGCCTTAGGAGAATATTGTGGGTGAATTAAAAAATTTAGAACATTAATACTTTCTGTTGACACTGAGTAAGTTACTTAACCTCCCTAAGGCCTGAGTGCCCTATAAAATCAGTGGTAACAAGAGTACTTATATCCCATGTGAGGATTAAATAAATAACCCACCTAAAATGGTTAAGATAGTCCTTGGGAAACAGCAGACATTCAGAATATCAGTTATCTTTCTCAATTTTTTTTGGTCTTTGGAGTTGTTATTGAAGGAGTCCATAAACGCCCTGATGAAGGTAAGAACAGATTCTTTGGAATAGTAATTCAAGTGGCCCCACAGAGGAGGAAGAGTTTTCAACTTAATCTTTATTTTCTGAGAAACTACAAAATCTATAAGAAGAAAATCAAGTCCCCCAAATACTTAAACCTGAAACAAGAAGAAAAAGGAATGAACAGTTATCCAGTAGATACTCAGATTTTAGCATCAGTAAAAGCACAAAATACTTTTTATGTAAGGCCTTCAAATATCGATAAACCATTTATCTTTAGTAATTAACCCTATTTGCTTTCAGCTTGAAGATTCTAATTTTTAAAAGGCAAGAGTAAATTTTATTTCTTTTAGGGTACTAGAAGAATTTTATTTACAAGATAAAAAACAAAACATTTCAGTAACTCAAAGGTAAGACATCCAATTTCCACAGAAATAGTCTTCAATGAGAAACATAGCCTTTTCAATGGAAAAAAAAATACTGATTTGAGATCTATTCAACTGGCTTCAAATATTACCACTGTAAAGTAAAAAATATTGTGAAAGTAATATTACTGACTCAAATAGATATTCTGCCAGTTTTATTATAGTCAATGCTTAAGCTACAATTACTGTGCACATAAGCAAACAACTTTTAAAACCTAGAAAGGACACACTACAGCAATCTCCTCTTGTAGTTTTCAGGAAGATAGAGAAAGGCTTGTCTCAATGTTCAGAATCCCACTTATTGACATATTAAGGAAAGATTTACAAGGGTCTCCAGAACAATTCTTCTCAACATCTGTGATTCTAATGGACGTATGACTTAGTGACACCTTGCATATCTGTGGTAAATTAACATATGTCCAAATAGCCCAACCTATTTTTCAACAATTTTTAAATTAAAATACAACCAAACAAAAGACAAATAACCTCATCAGGGGAAAAAAATAATAAGATAAAGTATGTGAGTAGACAATTCACATGAACTGCAGGATATGCTGAAAAGATACTGAAATTCAGTATCATGGCGAAGGAAATGTTTAAACAAGGACATCATTATATAAGAATCAGACTGGCAAAAAAAATCAAAATGCAATTAACACCTATTTCAGATTGGATATGAGGGAAGGGAGACTTGGATACATTGCTGGTAGGACCGAATAAAATGTTTTAGCCAAATGGATGAGTAAAATGAGATTTTAAAAACCTAGGCCAACTTCAAATTTTGCTAGTCTATATCTGCCATGGACTCTTTAAAAAGATAAGGCACAATCCACACATTAATGGCAATTCCATGAAGAAGCAGAAAGCAGCTTTCTGACATGGAAAAATTTTCCCTACTGTCAAACGGGATGGAAAAACTATGGCCAGGTGACTAGTAGATTTCACTGGAAAAAAATCACCTGTGTGTGTCAGGGATATATAAGAAAATAAAGGATTTTGGAGTGCAAGAGCCCTAACCTTAACAACTCATTAGCTGCTTACCTTGTTGGAAAGTTTGGTAACCTCTGAAAATCTTAGTCTCCTCATCTCTAAAACACGATAGCCCTAACTTGTTGGGTGATTTTGGTTATTAACCATACAACATGGCACACTGTGAGTGCTCAATAGATGGCATGTCTTTCCAGAGGCCAGAGGGTGCTGACTGCTTTCCATTATATCCAGCTAGCAATTAGGTCTCATTTCTCACAAATGAAGAACTAAGGTTATTTTAGGTCATTTCTGATCCCAATCACAAAGAAGTAAATCTATTCTTTCACTGATACATATGGATAACTAACAGTGATTCACGTTAAACTGAGTTAAATGTTTCAAATTCTCCCTAGGACCTGCACAATATCCTGTCTTTACACTGACTACTTTCCTGCAGAGCAGTGACATTCAGCCCCTACCAATTCAGTAAATTTAACCACCCCTGATGTTCAATAATAAACCTAAAAACAATTGATCTATAATTTCAGTTTAAAGGATCTGACATAGCCAGGCTACTTTTAAATGACAGCAAATGGGATTTTTTAATGGAAATATTGATAGACCCTTAAGTGTATTGGGGAGATGAGGACAATGACAATGATATTGCACTAATAAACCTAATGCCATGGAGATTTTCTTTTAAAAAAATGTGCCTTTTCTTTATCACAGCATAATACCTAGCTTGACAACAGAAATGTCAACAGTTAGGGCTCTATTCTTCAAACCGTCATGCTCTATTAATGCTGTTTTTCAGTGGGATTTACTTTGTCAAGGAAGGAAGGACCAAAGAGAGAAGTGTATGGTCTTCCTATTCACTAAATCCCTCTTCTCACCGATGCACAAATGACTAACTACTCCCGTTGCCACAGAAAGAATGAGAGTTGAAAACCGGCCAAAATCATCTAAGGAACAGGGAAAAAAAGCTAGCCTTGTATAAGCAAAGTCATGCCTAGACCAGAAGAAAAAGAAAATAAAGTCGGTGATAGGAATGCCAGGGGGTGATCCCTTTGCTGTGTTTGGGTCTTTCAGTTTTGGGGATCAGTAGAGAATGGCTTCACCATACAAATACAATTGAGTGCTATTGGCTGGGGCTGAGAATGTGTCTTAACTAGGTTCCAAAGAAGCCCATGTGGCTTAACCCCTTTAATCCAAACAGGAGGAGGAAAATAAACTACTTGGCTGGCAGAGACACATAGGGATGTAAAATAAGGCTAAGGAGGGGTTAAAAGGATTGCAGATGGGGACTGTTTATTGTAATCAAGGGGCATCACGAGTAACAGGACAGCAGGAAGGAGGCAGAATGGAGCTTTGTTTAACTTGGATTTAAATGTGAAATTTGGGTGCAGAAGATATTTTGGTTTACCCTTTGCATGTAGAAAAGTAACGCTCTGATAAATTTTGATATGGAATAGACAAATAAGTTCTAAATAAGGATCCAGAGCTCTGAAATGACTTGAAACTTTAAATGTCAAAGAATCTGCTGTGTCACCATCTATATAGTAGTTTCTTGTCCCAAGACTATATTTATGCACACTATCATTTCCGTTTTCACAAAACTCCCATGAGAAGGACACAGCGGGGTTTATCCTCTCAATTTTACACATGATGATGATACCTGAGGGTCACTGAGGGCTGGAGACTTCCTCAGAGCGATACAACCAGGGAGCACTTCGTGTGACCATCTGTTTTTATGTGTATGCCTAAAAATCTCCCTACAGAAGACACTGCCTTGCAGAAAGTCTGTAAAAAGAATTTAGCAGTGAAAAGCCCAGATGCCAAAGCAGAAAACTCCCCTACTAATTTTTAATTTGGCCACACAGAAATTTGCTACTCTAATCCTTGAATTCATCTAACTTCTTTGCCAAATAAGAGTTCTAAGAAATGAACAAGCTAGAAATTTTTTCACAGCAAATTATGATAGAAACAAAATTATTCCTCTGTTGACCTTATTATGTGTCTTTCCTATGTTAAGTGGTTGGACAAATTATGCTTTTTATCTACCTTCCATTTATGACTGAGAATTAGGACATGTCCAGAAAGCATTTTAATTTTTGCTAAAGTGGTCAAATCCCAATATCTATGTTTTTGAATATTCACTTATGAACAACTACATTAGAATTGAATAATCCCAGGATATATGATCTTTCTAGATATTTTTCAACATTCTATAACAAAGGTTATATTAATAAAATAAGGCCATGAAACCTGATTGCAGCTAAGATCAGAAGGCTGGTGAGGCAACCAGGACTTGAGGGACCATAATCCTGAAAAACTACCCTGAGGCAAACCCATGGTCTGTATGTTTCTTTTCTCCTTAGGGAGCTTGCCAGTTCTTTGCCCAGAAAGAAGGTTAAGAAATCAGGTAGAAGATCTGCTGCTTAACAGCAAAGAATCCAGCAGAACTTCTGGCAATCTTAAGGGGTTAGATAGACAATTGTGGTTAGGAAGGGCTAAATCCAAGAGTAGTAAGCCCAGCACTCTGCACAAGTTTGCCCTCCCCACCCAATTGCTGCCCCAGCCCACTGTAACCATCACCAGCATTTCCTGATCAAAAGGGCAAGACAAGAAACTATGAAACCAAAGAAAAAACAAGTGAAAAGCATAGTGGAATTTTTGGAAATCTCATTATATCCACAAGAAAAAGTAGGAAATCAAGACCCAACAGTGAGAAAAGACCCCAGTAAAGACCGTAGGTTTTTAGTTACTATATCCTAGGAGTCTATGTGAACCTGAGGCAAACCAAGTCTTAGAAAGACTGGCAATTATCTTTGCATTACATTTCTCCTTGATTGTATTGTGATGATTAGTTTGCACTTTTGCTCTCTGCCAGGATAGGATGAATGTACTCTAGAGAAAGAAGCATTTCTACTCCTCCTCCCCATGTTTTCTGTTTTTGATGTCACAATCTGAATCTTTTTATTTTGTGTATCCCTTAACTAATTATTATTGTTATATTTTTACTGTTTCTGCCTTTTTAACCTTCATACTAATTTTATAAGTAATTAATATACTTTCTTTATTGTATATTTAATTTACCAGTGAGATTTTTACTTTAATGGGTTTTCTGGTGGCTAAATAGTGCTCTTTCTACTCAGTGGAAAACTCCATCTCTTCCTCAGTTCTGAATTAAAAACTTGTCAGGTAGAATATCTTTGGTTGCAAGTTTTCCCTTTCAGTATTTTGAATTTATCATGCCACTCCCTTCTGGCCTGCAAGGTTTTAGCTGAGAAATCTGTTGATAATCTTACAGGGGGTTCCCTTATATGTAGAAAGTTGTTTTGTTCATGCTGCTCTTAAGATTCTCTCTTTATTTTTAACTTCTGACAATTTAATTGTAACACATCTTGGTATGAGTCTCTTGGTTATCTTGTTTGGAACTCTCAAGGCTTCCTGAATCTGGATATCTGTTTCCGTTCCCAGGTTTGGAAAGTTTTCAGTCATTACTTCTTGGAATATGTTTTCTGCTCCATTCTTTTTCTGTTCTCCTTCTAGGACACCTATAATGTGAATGCTATTCCACCTGATGTTGTACTACAAGTCTGTTAAACTATAAGTACTTTTTAAAATTCTTTTTTCTTTTTTCTGCTCTGTTTTGATGAGTTCTAACGCACTGTCTTCCAGATCACTGATTCTTCTGCTTCATCTAGTCTGTTGTCAAACCTCTCTAGTATATTTTTCAATTTGATAATTGTATTCTTCAGCTCCATGACTTTCTCTTTGGGACTTTCTTCTGTTTCCTATCTCTGTTAGTTTCTCTCTGTGTTCATCCATTCTTCTCCTGGGTTCAGTGAGCACCTTTATGACCATTACTTTGAACTTCTTCAAATAAGTTACTTATCTCTGCTACATTAAGGTTTTTCCTGGGTTTTTATCTTATTCTGTCTGGAACATATTCATCTTTCTTATTTTGCATACTCTGTTTGTTTCAATGTGGTAATCAAAAGAGCTATCTCTCCTGTCTTGAAGGCATGTCCCTGCATAGGATATGAGCCTTATCATTTAACTTTGTTCTAGAGATGAACTTTATCATTTAACTTTGTTCTAACTAGTTGTTTGTTGTCTCTTAAACTGCTTCTCCAATTGTTTCAGACCCCTGAGATCCAGAAACACAGTGACTCCTGAGTGTCCCCTGTGTGGACTGCTCAAACCCACTGTCCTGGAAGGATAGTGGGAAGGGTATAGTGCACCCCTTGTGGGGCCACAGCAGTGGTGCAGGGGCCAGGACACTAGCCTTCCTCCTCTGGTGGGGCTGCAGTAGCAGTAAGAGGAAGGAGGGGTGGGTGGTTACCTGTTCCTTCTAGTGTAGCCACAGCAGAAGCACAAGTTGGTGGGCACTAGCAGGACAGAGTGTAAGTATAAAAACTGGGCCACCAGCACCAGCATTAGCAAGGTAGAAGGAGAACATAAAAAAGGGCACTTATCGGCTCCTCCATCCCCGGAGAGTCCCAACAGGCTTTTGCCCCACTGGCAGTTGCTTCAAGATTAATGAACAAATCTCTTTTATATATGGTCTAATATTTCAAACTACTGCTATGCACTGAGTCCTGGGGAACAAGTGAGTCTGCATGGAAGCTCTTTTAAGAGCAGAATCTCCATTCCCTATAGCCCGGACATGAGTCCCACTGATACTCAAGGCTAGATTTGGAGACTCATTTCTCTGGTGAAGCTCCCAAAGGCTGAAGTGCCTGATAGCCACAAACCCCTCCCTAGAAGTTCCATATTTGTGAGATCCTTCCAGTTTGTGGATCACCACAACAGGGGTAGAATTTTTGGTGAAACTGGTCTTTTCAGAAGGAACTGTTCTATATGTAGCCATAGATTTGTTGTGTCTATGAAACAGAGGTAAGCTCAGGATTTTCCTATGCTGCCATGTTGAACTGCCTCCTCTCCAGGAATGTTTAATACCACAAAGAGTATCTACAAAAACCATACAGCAAATACAAGAGTGGCAAACTACTGAAATTCCCTCCTAATATTGGGAACAAGATGAAGATGTCTGCTATCACCAATCTGATTCAAAATTTTACTAAAAATCCCAGTAGTCAATACAGAAAGGAAAACAAGGTCTAAGAAATGGAGAGGGAGAAATAAAAGTATAATTATTTTAAAACAACATGAAATTATAGAAGAATTTACATATAAACTATTAGAATTACCAATTGAATTCAGTAAGATCTCCAATGTTAACATTTAAAAATTAACTGTATTTCCTTAGAGCAGTAATAAAATAAAAAAGATTTATTGAGAGAACTTTCCAAAAAAATCTAAGTAATTGACAAGATACACCATACTGAGGGATTGAAAGACTCAGTATTGTAAAAGTATTAATTCTACTAAAATTAATCTATAGAGTTATCATTATCTCAAACAATTAACAGATTTCTCTATGTGTGTGTGTGTGTGTGTGCATGTGTGTATAACTTGATAAGCTGATTCTAAATGTGCACAGATGTACAAGGACCAGGAATAGTGAAAAAACTCTTGAAGAATAAAAACAAAACTGAAATATATATTAAGATATATCAAAACTTAATGTAAAACTATAGTAATTAGGAACTGTGATATTGGCCCCCGGAAACATAAGTAGACCAATGGAACATAACAGAATCCAGACACAAATCCATACATATGTGGTCATTTGATTTATGACAAAGATTACATTGAAGGCAAGGGGAAAGGACAGTCTTTTGAATAACTATAGTTGGGTCAACTGAATGTCCACATAGAAAAATATATATATTGATCCCTACCTCCCACTACACATAAAAACCAATTCCAGGTGGATGGTACATTTAACTATGAAAGTAAAAACAATAAACCTTCTAGAAGAAAACAGGATATCTTAGGGATGGCAAATATTTTTTAACAATATAAAAATACTAATCATAAAGAAAAAAATCGATAAAGTGGATTACATTAAAAGCAAGAATTGTTACTCACCAAAAGATACCATTTTGAAGAAGCAAGTCACAGAGAAGTATTTGTAACATATGACTGATAAGGAACTTGTATCTAACATACATAAATAATTCCAACAAATTGGTAAGAAAATAAAAGCCAACAAAAGGACAAAAGACTTAATAGGTACTTCATGAACACCAAAGAAGCTAATCAATCTATAAAAAGTGCTCAACATCTTTAATTATTAGGAAAAGGAGATCCAAACACAATAATAAAATGTTAAAATTTACAAACTGACTATACCAAATGTTGATGAAAATATGGAACAACAGGAATTCTCATAAATTGGTGGTATCATTTTGGAAAATCACTTGCCAATATCTGCTAAAGTGAACATCAGCACACCCCATGACTTAGCAATTCCACTCATAGACATACACCCAATAAAAATGTATACAGATATATATTAAAAGACATTCCCAAATGTCCATGGCAGCACTAAATAACAAAAACTATAAACCCAAATGTCCATAAATAATAGAATGGACAAATAAATTGTATATGTGTATGCAGGGCAGTATGACATTGAGAATGAACCAATTATTGATACTCCAAACAACATGGGTGTAGCAGCACTACATCTCTCAGATAATAATACTCAGAGAAAGAAACCAGATTGGCAATAGCACATAATATATAATTCCATCATATACAGTTAAAAACAAGGTAAAACAAACTAATTATAATATCAGAAAGCTTCTGTTTACCTTCAGGAATATGTAGTGAGGATAGAGGGAATAAGGATGATTTTGAGGAATGTTGATAACTATTTCTCAAACTGGGTTGTGGTTACATGGGTGTGTTCATTTTGTGAAAATTTATCACCCTGTAATTTTTCTGTTGCACTTTAGTGAAAACTTCATTTTAAAAAGTCATAATGGGCTAAAAGAGACATTTAGTTATAAGTAGGAAGCTAAATTAAATTATAAAGGGGAGGGACAAATAAGTTCCTCTTTAGATGGATAAATTTAAGAATTGAAAATTCCCAAGGCATATTTATAAATAATCTAAATGAGGGAATATCTAATGAAACCCCTATGCTTGCAGACAATACTGATATCTTTCAGGTAGAAAACTCAGTCAATGGAGATAAACTGCAGGAAGATTGAAAAGGCTTTGAAAGTGAGCTGAATAGTGGTAAATGTGTTTCTCTGTGGTCAGCTAAACAGTAATGCAGGGAATAAAAAGAATATAAAGATGTCTTATTCAATATTATATATGCATCAGAACATATAGGATAGAGCATTAATACATAGTCAGTACTAAAAATCATTGTTGATGAATGGAGAATTAAATGAATGAATGAATAAATACCAGGCTCACACTAAGCTATCAGTTTAAACTCAGAAAAATGTCAAAGCTAGTAGCTACTGTAGATTATTCTCTGAGGGAACAGACCTAATGTGCTAGCGAATTTTGGGTAATATTCCCAACAAGAAAAATTTTAAATGTACAATGGAAAATACTGTTCAAATGATGTTCTTAAAATATACAAATAGGACCTCCAAAATATTGGAATAGGACCTCTAAGAGGAGAGTGGGTAGAAAGTTCTGGCCTATAAAGATGAAGGTAAGTCAGGAATATAAATAAAGGCCATAAAAGTATCACTACTATAAACTATTTGAACATGGAAATTAATGCCTGTGATGGTTAATTTTATGTGTCAACTTAGCTAGGCTTAGTATCCAGCCATTTAAATAAAGACTAATGTAGGTATTGCTGTGAAGATATTTTGTAAATGTGGTTAACATCTACAATCAGTTGACTTTAAGTAAAGGAGATTATCTTTGATACTGAGGCTGTACCTCATCTAGTAAGTTTGAAGACTTTAAGAGCAAAAACGGAGGTTTCCTGAAGAAAAAAATCTGCCCAAGGACTGCAGCATCAAGTCCTGCTAGGTTTCCAGCTTGCCAGACTATCCTACAGGTTTCAGATTTTCCAGCCCCTCCAACTGCATTAGCCAGTTTCTTAAATCTGTGTGTGTGTGTGTCTATTGATAGGTAAAGATATAGATGTACATAGATATATAGATATAATTATCTCCTACTGGTTCTTTTCCTCTGGAGAATTAATATTGATACACTGTCCCAAAGTACATCAGTTAAAATGAGAAGTAGAATTGAAAGTATGTGAAAAGTAATCATAGGCAGAGAGAACACATAAAAGAATCTGAGAACAGAAGAAGAATGGTTCATTTAATGATCTTAAATACGGCCAGTGTGAGAGGAATGAAAAGAACAAGAGAGAAAGGAATGTAAAATGAGTTTAGAGGCAGACAGGAAGGAGTCAGGCTTGCCTAGCGCTCCATGGGCCATTCTAAATCTGGTCAGCCTTCAGATCTCAACGCAAACATCACTGCCACCAGGAAACCTTCCCTAACTCTCAGCCCACACCAATTCCCCTTTTCCTCTGACAGCACCCAGTTCTTTTTCTTTCATGGCATTCATCATAGTTTATTATCGTATGTAGATTATTAGGAGGATCTCCTTATCTGGACTGAAGGTTAATGAGAGCTCAGTGTATGAACACTTTGCTCAGGGCCAGAAACAGTATGTATTCAAAAAATACTTGTTGTATGAATTAACAGGTATTCCTATTTTGTAACATATTCCTCTTTCACTCTCTATATAAGATTCAAGATGTTCCAGTATCATAGAGAATAAGACAATACTACAATTTTAAAGTTCCTGAATGAAATCAACTATCAAGTATAATCTAGTTAGATGAAATGCGCATTAAGCTGACACTTTATGCTGGAAATTGTATTGATTATGGAAACTTAAATGAGCCTTAGACAGGATCCTGACCTCAAGATTATAAGGATAATATCCAGCCCATCTAAGGAAATTTTTGAATACTGAGAAAATATTTGAATCAGTAGAAAACAAATTGCATGTATAATGAAAGGATCACAGATTGAACCCAGACATAAACACATAAAGAATAGTCTTGGCTGCTAAGCAGCTTGGGTTTGAATCTTTGCTACTTCTTAGCTATAAAACTTGACCTCAGATTTTGTATCCAAAAAATGGGAAAACCATGTTACTTATTTCATATAATTGCTTTAAAGATTAAGTAAGTCAATATATGTAAAGCTCTCAGAACACTGCCTGATGCCTAATAACTGCAGTAGACATGGTTGTATAAAAGTTATCAAGGCTGTTATTACTGATGTAGGAACTAGACTGAAAGAATCAACAGAATGGTGTAAGGTAAGTCAAGAAAAGCTTTTTAAAAATCATGAATTTTTAAGTTGTGTTTCCAAGGAGCATTAACAATTAGAAATGAGATGGGTTCTTCCTGAGGGATAGAAGGTATAATGATGGTGATAAGAAAATATTAAAAATATTTAAATTAAAAATATTTCCTTTTAGCTTGTTGATTTGGTGACCTATTCCCCATAAGGCCTGGGCATCCATCTGCCTTGGGAAGATTAGAAATGATACATAAGAAATGCAAAGAGAAGAGAGAGAAAAAGATGGCAGCATGAGTTGTGTGGCAGAAATTTCCTCCCAAAACCACATATATTTTTAAAATACACCAAATACAACTATTCCTAAAAGAGTGACCAGAAGTAACAGTACACCAGCCAGTCTACATCTGGGAGAAGTCAACATCTCATGGAAAAGGGTAAGGTAAAAAGCTGCAAATCAGCAGGACCCAAGCACTTCCCCGACCCCAGCTCACCGGCGGGAGGAAAAGAATCAGAGCAGGGAGGGAGTAGAAGCACAGGACTGCTAAATACCCAGCCCTAGAAATCTTCCCCAGGAGCATGGACTCACATTGCACGGGGCTCTGGAGATTGGAGGGGCTGAAAGGCAGAGTGTGAGACTAAGACTGTGAACAGGTTCCCACAGCGAGCTGCTGTGGGACAAAAGAAAAGCAGGTGCTTTAAGGGACCTCTCAATGGTCAGACAGCTGCTAGGGGGGCAAGGGCTTGAGAGAAGGAACAGGAGGACAAAATCATCTTGGCACACTCAGCCCAGGAGGCAGGGAACTATCAGGAGCTTCAGGCGCCCTATGCCCCTGGTTGGCAACACAGCCCCAAGGCCCCTCATAGCGATAAGCAGCCTGCCGCTCCTTCCTACCCAGCAGCACTTATGTGCAAACCAGCTGTCCCCGCCATTTCAGCAGACCAGCCAGAGGGCAGCCCCACCTATAACAACTACACAGCTCAGTGCAGAGGCTTCTCCATATATGCGGCTAACTGGCCCAAACCCAGAGACTCCTCCATGTATGTGGTTCACTGGCACAGACAGCAGAGACGGGCGCTGAGACTGGGAGCCATGAAGGGGCTTTGTTATCATGGTGGAACCCGTGCCGCTTGCCTTCAACACCCGCCATTGCCATATGCCATCCTGAGGGCCAGCCCACCCGTGGCAGTTTAGGTAATTAACCCAGAGGCTGTTCCCTGTACGCGGTTAAGCATCAAAGCCAGGGGAGACAGGCACGGCAACCAGCAAGCAAGAAAGAACTTTGTCCTCCCAGCTGACACCCGTGCCACTCACCAGCGACCACTCCCATTTTCAGGATAATGAAAAAGGAGAAGAACCTTGTTCAATCCAAAATCCCTCACACACCAGAAAGAGGACTCAGTGAGATGGAAATCACCAATCTTCTTGAAACAGAATTCAAAATAAAAGTCATAAACATGCTAAGGGAGCTACAGAAAAATGTTCAAGAGCTAAGAGATGAATTTAAGAGGGAGATAACTGAACTGAAACAAACAATGGAAGGATTTAAAAGCAGATTAAGTGAGGTAGAGAGGCAGTGAATCGAACAGAAATCAGAGAACAGGAATACAGAGAAGCTTTTCATTAGTAGTTAGTTGTTCTACTAAGGCAGAGAGAGAAAAAAGGATCTCTAGGAATGAGAGAATATTAATAGAACTGTGTGACCAATCCAAATGGAACAATATTTGCATTAAAGGAGTACCAGAAGAATAAGAGCGAGAAAAAGGGATAGAGGGTGCCTTTGAAGAAATAATTGCAGAAAACTTCCCCAATCTGGGGAAGAAAATAGTCTCTCAGGTCATGGAAGTCCACAGATCTCCTAAATCAAGGGACCCAAGGAGGACAACACCAAGACATATAATAATTAAAATGGCAAAGATCAAGGACAAGGACAGAGTTCTAAAAGCAGCAAGAGAGAGAAAAAAGATTACCTACAAAGGAAAACCCATCTGACTATCATCAGACTTCTCCGCAGAAACCTTACAAGCCAGAAAGGAGTGGCATGATATATTCAATGCAATGGAACAGAAGGGCCTACAACCAAGAATACCCTACTTAGCAAGATTATCATTAAATTTGAAGGAGGGATTAAACAATTCCCAGATAAGCAAAAGTTGAGGGAACTTAGCTCCCACAAACCATCTCTACAGTGTATTTTAAAGGGCCTGCTCTAGATGGAAGTGTGCCTAAGACTAAATATGGTCAACAGAGAAAATAAAACCACAGCAAAGGAAGTAGAACAACTAACTACTAACAAAATGCAAAATTAAAATGACTACCCACAAAGTCGGTCAAGGGATAAACAAAGAATACAGAATATGGCACCTAAAATACAAATAGGGAAGGAGGAAGAAAGAGAAGGCAGAGAAAAAAAGAATCATCCGACTGTGTTTATAATAGCATAATAAACAAGTTAAGGTAGACTGCTAGATACTAAAGAAGCTTCCCTTGAACCTTTGGTAACCATGAATCTAAAGCCTGCAATGGCAATAAGTACATATCTATTGATAATCACCCTAAATGTAAATAGACTGAATGCACCAAAGGACACAGAGTTACAGAATGGATAAAAAAGCAAGAACCATCTATATGCTGCCTAAAAGACACTCACTTCAAACCCAAAGACATACACAGACTAAAAGTGAAGGGATGGAAAAAGATATTTCATGCAAACAGGGAGAAAAAAGGTGTTGCAGTATTTGCACCAGACAAAATAGACTTCAAAACAAAGAAAGTCACAAGAGACAAAGAAGGACATTAAATAATGATAAAGGGGTCAGTTCAACAAGAGGATATAACCATTATAAATATCTATGCACCCAACACAGGAGGACCTACATATGTGAAACAAATACTAACAGATTTAAAGGAGGAAATAGAAAACAATGCATGCATTTTAGGAGACTTCAACAATCTACTCACTCCAAAGGACAAATCAACCCGACAAAAAATAAGTAAGGACACAGAGGTACTGAACAACACATAAGAACAGATAGACCTAACAGACATCTGCAGAACACTCCATCCAAAAGCAGCAGGATACACATTCTTCTCAAGTACACATAGAACATTTTCAAGAATAGACCACATACCTGGCCACAAAAAGAGCCTCAGCAAATTTTAAAAGATTGAGATTGTACCAACCAAGTTCTTAGAACACAAAGGTATGAAACTAGAAATAAATTGTACAAAGAAAACAAAAAGGCTCACAAACACACGGAGGCTTAACAACATGATCCTAAATAATCAATGGATCAATGACCAAATTAAAACATAGATCAAGCAATATATGGAGACAAATGACAACAACAACACAAAGCCCCAACTTCTGTCAGACACAGCGAAGGCAGTTCTAAGAGGAAAGTATATAGCAATCCAGGCCTATTTAAAGGAGGAAGAACAATCCAAAATGAACAGTCTAAATTCACAATTACTGAAACTGGAAAATGAAGAACAAATGAGGCCCAAAGTCAGTAGAAGGAGGGACATACTAAAGATCAGAGAAGAAATAAATAAAATTGAGAAGAATAAAACAATAGAAAAAAATTAATGAAACCAAGAGCTGGTTCTTTGAGAAAATAAACAAAATAGATAAACCCCTAGCCAGACATATTAAGAAAAAAAGAGAATCAACACACATAAACAGAATCAGAAAAGAGAAAGGAAAAATCACTATGGATACCAGAGAAATACAAATAATTATTAGAGAATACTTTGAAAAATTATATGCCAACAAACTGAACAACCTAGAAGAAATGGACAACTTTCTAGAAAAATACAACTTTCCAAGACTGACCCAGGAAGCAACAGAAATTCTGAACAGACCAATTACCAGCAATGAAATTGAATCGGTAATCAAAAAACTATGCAAGAACAAAACTCCTGGACCAGATGGCTTCACCACTGAATTTTATCAGACATTTTGAGAAGACATAATACCTATTCTCCTTAAAGTTTTGCAAAAAATAGAAGAGGAGGGAATACTTCCAAACTCATTGTATGAAGCCAGCATCACTCTAATACCAAAACCAGGCAAAGACACCACAAAAAAAAGACAACTAAAGACCAATATCCCTGATGAACATAGATGCAAAAATACTCAACAAAATATTAGAAAACCGAATTCAAAAATACATGAAGAGGATCATCTACCATGATCAAGTGGGATTCATCCCAGGGATACAAGGATGGTACAACACTAAAAAATCCATCAACATCACCCACTATATCAATAAAAAGAAGGACAAAAATCACATGATCATCTTCATAGATGCTGAAAAAACATTTGACAAAATTCAACACCCATTCATGATAAAAACTCTCAACAAAATGGGTATAGAGGGCAAGTACCTCAACATAATAAAGGCCATATATGACAAACCCACAGCCAACATCATACTTAACAGTGAGAAGCTGAAAGCTTATCTTTTAAGACTGGAAACAAGACAAGGATGCCCACTCTCCCCACTTTCATTCAACATAGATTTGGAGGTCGTAGCCATGGCAATTAGACAACACAAAGAAATAAAAGGCATCCAGATTGGTAAGGAAGAAGTTAAATTGTCACTGTTTGCAGATGACACAATATTGTACATAAAATACCCTAAAGAATCTACTGCAGAACTACTAAAACTAATAACTGAATTCAGCTAAGTTACAGCATCCAAAATCAATATACAGAAATATGTTGCATCCCTATATACTAACAATGAACTAGTAGAAAGAGAAATCAAGAAAACAATTCCATTCACAATTGCATCAAAAAGAATAAAATATCTAGGAATAAACTTAACTCAGGAAGTGAGAGACCTATACCCTGAAAACTATAAGATATTCTTGAGAGAAATTAAAGAGGACACTAATAAATAGACATTCATCCCATGCTCTTGGGTAGGAAGAATTAATATTGTCAAAATGGCCATCCTGTCCAAAGCAATTTACAGATTCAATGCAATCCCTATCAAAATATCAAAGGCATTCTTCAATGAACTAGAACAAATAGTTAAAAACTTCATATGGAACCAAAAAAGACCTCAAATAATCAAAGCAATCCTGAGAAAGAACAAAATTGGGGGGATTTCGCTCCCTGACTTCAAGGTCTACTACAAAGCACAGTAATCAAGACAATTCGGTACTGGCACAAGAACAGACCCACAGACCAATGGAACAGACTAGAGAGCCCCAATGTAAACCCAAGCATATATGGTCAATTAACAGACAATAAAGGAGCCATGGATGTACAATGGGGAAATGACAGCCCCTTCAGCAACTTGTGTTGGCAAAACCAGACAGCTAAATGCAAAAGAATTAAACTGGCTTATTGTCTATGCCCATACACAAAAGTAAACTCAAAATGGATCAAAGGCCTCAATGTAAGTCATGAAACATAAAACTCTTAGAAGACAACATAGGCAAAATCTCCTGAATATAAACATGAGCAACTTCTTCCTGAATGCATCTCCTAGAGCAAGGGAAACAAAAGCAAAAATGAACACCTGAGATACATCAAACTAAAATGCTTCTGTGCAGCAAAGGACACCATCAACAGAACAAAAAGGCATCCTACAGTAGGGAGAATATATTTGTAAATGACATATCTGACAAGGGGTTAACATCCAAAATATATAAAGAACTCACATGCCTCAACACCCAAAAAGCAAATAATCCTATTAAAAAATGGGCTGAGGGTATGAACAGACACTTCTCCAAAGAATAAATTCAGGTAGCCAACAGGCACATGAAAAGATGCTCCACATCACTAAGTATCATGGAAATGCAAATTAAAACCACAATGAGATATCACCTCACACCAGTTAAGATGGCCAGTATTAAAAAGACTAAAAACAGCACTGACAAGAATATGGAGAAAGGAGAACCCTCCTACACTGCTGGTAGGAATGTAAATTAGTTCAACCATTGTGGAAAGCAATATGGAGGTTCCTCAAAAACTAAAAATAGAAATACTATCTGACCGAGGAATTCCACTCTTAGGAATTCACCCTAAGAATGCAGGATCCCAGATTCAAAGACACATATGCACTCCTATGTTTATCACAGCACTATTTACAATAGCCACAATAGCCAAGAAATGGAAACAAAACAAGTGTCCATTAACAGATGAATGGATAAAGATGTGGTACATATACACAATGGAATATTATTCAGCCATAAGAAGAAAACAAATCCTAGCATTTGCAGCAATGTGGATGCAGCTAGAGGGTATTATGCCCAGTGAAATAAGCCAGGTGAAGAAAGACAAGCAACAAATGATTTCACTCATCTGTTGAGTATAACAACAAAGCAAAAACTGAAGGAGCAAAACAGCAGCAGACTCACAGAACCCAAGAATGGACTAACAGTTACCAAAGGGAAAGGGACTCGGGAGGGTGGGTGGGAAGGAAGGGATAAGGGGAATAAGGGGCAGTACGAGTAACACACATAATGTAGCGGGGAACATGGGGAAGACAGCATAGCACAGAGAAGACAAGTAGTGACTCTATAGCATCTTACTATGCTGGTGGACAGTGACTGTAATGGAGTATGTGGTGGGGACTTGATAATGTGGGGAATCTAGTAACCGCAATGTTTCTCATTTGATTGTATATGAATGATACCTTAATAAAAAAAAAGAAATGCAAAGAGAAAGTAATAGTTACCTTCTGACAAGCAAAGAAAATTATGTAACAAAACAGTGGGCTACAGCCTAGTCCATTGTTTAAAGAATTTTTTCCTCAAATTATGTAATTTCCCCTTGAGCAGATCTACATTCTATCACAGACAAACCCTACTTGTCATCATCCTCCCTGGTCCCTTCACTTTTCACTGTGTTTTAGGGGGCTGTTGTATAATACAGAGTAGAGTCCTCTCCCTTATTCCTTTCTGAGCCGCAGAACCTTCACAAACCCCTCCACCAGAAGAAATCCCAATTTCCTTCATTAAAAAAAAAAAAAACCTTTGCCAAGAACCATAAGACTCTCCCTTAAATTACTTAAGTCAACATCCCAGTTTAAAGTACTGACCTTCAGACTTTTTTAACCAATGTCAAAAGCAGTCAGTGTTAAAGTCATGACTTCAGAGGTTTGTGGCTAAGACAAGAGAGTTCTCCAGAGCAACCCCTTGCAGAATCAAGACAGCATCTCCTCCAAAGATTAACTTTCCTGTTCTGCATTGAGAACCAGTGGAAGCCAGTTCCTGGAGTATGGGAGTAGCCACTTCACCTTCTCAACTAGCCAACAAACAGCTCTGGTCTGGTAACTAATTAGTCCTTGAAGAAACAAGTTGCCAAGAATCATAACGATTAACTGCAAAAATTAAGCAGTTCATCTTTTCTGAAGCCTATATATTCAAAATTAGACTTTAATTGCCCTGTTAACCCCAAAATATGGAGAGCATCTTAGGGCTTTTCAGAGGACTGAATCAGAGAGGTCTTGACACTAAAAATGTTGGTATGTTCTTACTGCTGAAAGAGGGAAAGGATGGAAAACAAACCCTTCCACAATTACAGATGAATTTTTCCCACCTCTCCTCAGATTCTCCTATAATTATTCAGGATTTGAATCACTGGGCCCTCTTTTCTGTCAACTGATAAATGGTTTGAGTGCTAGTTGAATGCTGCTAACAACTAAAGTGAAATTTCTGAGTTAGTCTTTCAAAAATAAAATATGATGACAAATTCATCGTCCACCTGTCTTGTCCTCTTTCCTATTATTTCCCAATGCCCAGTTGTGCTGTGGCAACAATGCTAGATTAAATAACTCCCTTTCAGCAGCAGACCTCATATTTCACTCTCCATCACCCAAATTCAGGTAGACATACTACTGGGCAATTCAGTGCCAAAATATCACCTATTGTCCCACTGTGGGCAGTAGACGAGAGTGGATTCATTTAGATTATGAAGCAGGCAAGAAAATATGATACAAGATAGAAAACTTGAATGTATGGGAAACAGGTTGAACATTCTCTTAGAAAAATATTTACAAACATAAAATAAATAGACAGTAGTCAGATTACATGAAAATCTCCCTATATAAGGAACTCTATCCACCAATCAACCAAGTAGCATTCCTTCTGTAACCCACTAATGTTTCCTAGCAATTGCATATGCTGTGAGGGTATTAAACTAATGCTTCAAGAGCTAACATTTTGAAGTAAGTGCTCAGTTATGTAGCTGATCATAAGTTTAACAGGATTTCAGAGACCTGTTTTTCTCAGCTACTTCCCTTTAATTACCTGCCCCCAGCCCAGCAGATACTGCTGGTGATGTATAAAGCAAACACTTAACTTTCACATATCTAGCTCCCTATTGTTCTGCTCTGGTCTCAGCTTGCTCATCACCTCACTGGCTGTTGCTCCATCTCTCTGCCCAGATCTTCCACCCTGTTTACATTACCTGCTGCTAGTCCCTATCCCTATTTTTGGATTCTGACTCTGTTCTCTCCTCTGGTGAGCATTCCCTTGGACAAACACCTCAACAAAGAGCCTCACTTTCTGATTTGTTCAAACTCCTATGCTTCTTTTATCCATTCTGGTCATGAGTGAACCATATGGTTGGGAACCAGATTTTATTCCATTAACCTCTCATCCTTAGGGCACACAGAACAGTGGAGTATAAAAGCATGGGAGTGTGCTGGACATTCTAGTTCTCTGGATTAAGGCCCTGTCAGAGATGACCTCCTCTTAGTGTAATTCAGGACACCTGGGCACATTTTGGTGTGGTGACTGATATCTGTAATGCATGACTCAGCCTCAACAAAGGACAATGCCACATCTGGCCACACTCCCAATAACTAAACCTAAACCATTATTAGAAAATCTGGATGTGCTGCTTGGGTTTCTAATTTATTTAGACAATTTTATGACCAGCTCAGTTTCTGAGTCAGGACAAGAAGCATTTTTGATCTTCTGAACATGGCCTAAAGGTAGTAAAGTGCTAGACAGGCACCTACTCCTTCAAATACTGAGCCTGCTCCCCTGCAGCTCCAAAGGGTCAGGGCTTAATGAGGCTGCACCCCCCGGGGGACAACACACCCTCTCATAGGAGAGCAATGAAAGGAAGGTCGAACACTATTTGAAGCCATTTGTTATATTCAACCTTCATTTTCCCCTTTAACCTCCCCAGTGTTCAAACAATGCTCAGCACCTAATGAAGAATCTTTGCAACATCTTGCTGAGGAGGAAAGAGAGTTAGGAATGGGATGTAGTTCCTGGATCTGGGTGTTACACGCATATGTTCAATCACAGCACCTGACCTCCAGAAGCCCTTAGTAGAAACGGACCTAAATCAATAGTAACATCTTATCCTGGTATAAAATCAAATGACTTCATTTCTGAGTGACCCAGTCATATTCCTAGGCTATCATCCTCTTCCCTTAGGACATGTGGAGGATGCCAACAAAAGTGGTAACAGTGTAGAGACTGAGTCTCAGATTGTCTTTCCACACAACCCACTTCAGCCTTAGGTAACAAGATCTTGGGTCCCGTGGCTCTACCCTACACACCTCTGGTGAAAGGCAATAAGACCAGAGAATTCTTTGGTCCAAGTCCCCACAGCTCAGAGACTAGCCAGAACTCTCAAAAACCCTAAAGCTTGAATTATAGAACAAATTTAAATTAAAAAACAAACAACAAAAAAAGATAAGAGTAGAAATAGGGAAAGAATCAGGCCCATTAATGGGTCACTTGACAAAGCTTCAATTTAATGGAATTTACAGAGAAGAGAAAAATATATACATATTAGTGAAAAAGAATAAGATTATTTGAAGTGGGAGGGAAAGACACAGATCCAAGTCAGGTTCAGTCACACTGGTGGTAGTACCCTAAAGAGAGTACCAGGAACCTTCATTGCCGGGATTCCTTTAATCTCCTTGAAGCCAGGACTCTGTCCATTAGATCCTCTATTCTTGGATTTCTATGAATAGAAAAACTAACACACAGGCCATGTTTTTGAAATGATAGGTCCTTAAGCTATGACATATCTCACTTAGTTTCATGTTTCAGAGGCTTCTTCTATCTATTTATCATGTTCGTTGCCAATCTAGCCCTCCTGCTGACAGTTTGCCTATGTTAGTCTGAGAGGGCTACTGTCGCAAATACCGTAGACTGGGTGACTTAAATAACAGAAATCTGAGGGCTGGAAGTCTAAGACTAAGGTGCTGGCCAGTTTGGTCTCTCCTGAAGCCTCTCTCCTTGGCTTTCAGGGGGCCACCTTCCCACTGTGTCTGCACATGTCCTTTCTTCTATGTGTGTGCACTCCTGACACCACTTGTTATAAGGGCAGCAGTCCCGTTAGGTGGGAGACCCAAACTGTGACCTCATTTCACCTTAGTTACCTCCTCATAGGCTCTATCTCCAAATATAGTCACAATGGATATTAGGTCTTCAACATGTGAAATTTGGGATACAATTCACTCCATAACACCACCTATAGGAAGATTCTCGATTCAGCTGGATTCCAGGAATGGCAAAAGTGTTTAAGAAGCTGAAGGTGTTATGCATCTTTACACCAGTCCAAGTTCTCCAGTATCTGAAAGCAATTTATAGTAGACTTATGCTTCCAAAATTAGAATGGCAACTTTTTTACCTCAGAAAGTGCCCAGACAAGGGTCTTACTGCAACATGCTTACCTTTGGCTATCAAGGTGATTCTAGAGGCCTGAAGACACCATCTAGATTTTTCTGGTCAAACCACTGGAGTCTGATTATCCCAGGGCTTCCTAGGAGTATGGGTGGCCTGCACCCTCTACAATTTGGCTGGCTACTCCTGCATATCCTAGGGACTCAGATCATTGTCCCTTACCACCTTGTCCAGAAGGCCCAGACCTGGAGCCCAGATGCCCTGTGAGATCACATGTCAGGAGAATTTCACGGCCATGCCAGCCTAGCCAGATCTAGTAAATCTTTTCTGACAGACTGAAAAATGTTCTGGTACAGTTAGCAATAGTTGGTAGAGTTTCGGGACAGTGCCTGGCACACGGTAAGCACTCAGTATATTTTTGAATAAGTGAATAAACCTTATCCACCTGGTTATCTGGTGGCACTATATCAAAATATGGTGCTGCACAAATACCTCTGTGTCAGTGGCTTATAGTTGGTGTCCATTCTGATAGTGGAGCTCAGGGCCAAAACTTGCTAAATACTTCTAATATCACTTTTACTTATTACTGGGGGGAAATGGGGGTGTCTGTAGTGAATCTGGGGGTTTTAGGGCTGACCAAGGAAGAGACAGGACTGTAAGATGGCAGTGTTGCACAGTAAGCTTTATCAGGCAAAGCTTGGACAGGGCAGGATGAGAAGCCCTCTTCCTCCCAAGAGGAGTAAAAGACTTTCCAGGGACTGCAGTGCAGGACCAACACCCAGAAGGGGATGAGGGCTACGAAACTCCTGGGGAGAAGGAAATCCGAGATGGGGTCTATGTGTCTGGGGTCTCTGGGCTGCAGAGCTCTAATGGACAGCAATGGCCTAGAGTATTTTACAGCTACAGGAGTTGTCTTATCTATAGGTGGCAGATACCGGATGTAATTTTGAGGTATTTGCTCTAAATGGCTTAAAACATGCTTATTTGGATGATATTTAAATCAACTAGATATGCAAGATTTTTAGTTTGGCACCAGCATTCTTCTACCCTGCTATATAGAAATAAACACAGAGAGGCCAATATACAGGGGCCACCTTTAGTCTATAATAGTCTCCTATAAAACTAAAAAAAAAAAATTATGTCATTAGGCTCCTCTGACCTTCTGCCCCCCACTCTCCAAAAAGAATTACATACCAAAGAATGATAGGGTTTCTCTACAAGGAGAGACAAGCCCTGGGGATCAGGCAGAAATGATGAGGGAATTCCAATAACTACACTGAAGAGAATTCAGACTTGCTGTATTATCCTATCCTGTGGGAAATGGACTGGTCCTATGACGTTTTTTTAATCATGAACCCCTGTTTATATCCCAGTTTTTGATGGAACTTTGTAGAGCACTTTAGGACAAGAACCAACTCTTCCTTGCACACCACAAATTTCAGATTGATAATCAAATGAAATGTGTAAACTGTACACTGCAAAAACATCTCAGATGTAGCTTTTCCCCTCCTTTCAAGTGTCTCCTCAAGTCAGGGTAAGCTTAATCCAGTCATTCATGACTCCACTTAAAATATACCATTTTACTGAAATCATGGATTTCTCTCTCTTTCAAACACACACACACACACACACACACACACACACACACACACACACACACACACACACACACACACACACATTTTTAAGTCCCTGGCCTCATCCACCACCCCCATTTCAAATGCAGAACACCTGGAGAAGCCACAGCCTATCACACTGATACCACTAGAGTTCATTAGCTTTAATATGAGTTCCTGAGCCAGGCAATCTAACACCTTTAGTACCACCCTTCCCTACCATCTTTCGCCCACGCATCCCTGCATCCCTGTATCCTATAATTCCCAGCTATACCCAACCTGGAAGGAAATATCTCTGCTCATCATGGTTCTGAGTTCTGCCCCAGTGATTAGAGATGGGGGAGGCCAAAATGCTCTCTGGGAGCCATATTCTCAGTTTAGTGGAAATTTATTGGTATGGTCAAAACAAAATGTTCCTTCTTGTGAGTAATTAGCCACAGGAATCCTTTGTTTGGTGAGTCAATAAATTCCCATTACTTTAAGTTAGTTAGAATTGTGTTTCTGTTATTTACCATTAAGAGTCATGATTAATTTACCAGGAATAGTGAGGCCTTTATCTTGTACAATGAGAGACTCATGGACCATTGGAGAATGTATGGAAGCCTCTACCCATCATAAATATATTCTCAACTAATAGCAACACAGCCTTTCATTACAACCTAAGAAAACATTAGTCTGGCCTTGCTGGTAGATGGAGACAGAATTCTGGCAAACAATCTCTTGAGCTATCCACTCTTACATGCCCAAGGAACACTAAACTACAGGTAAAAAGGACATCCCAGCAGATATTTAACAATTATGAAATTGGTGCCCATTTTGCCCAGATGTAACTTTCTTTGTCTTTTTTGTTTGTTTTTTTGTTTTTTGACTTATCAATTACCAACTCTCTCTCATTTTCTTGTATCTCCTGCTTGATGACTGATTAGTCACCTCTCAGCTTGCAAAGCTTGGTTCCATTTCCTGAATCCCTCTGTAAAAAATCATTTTGTCTTCACCCCCATTCCTTGCACTTCCCGTAAGAGTAATACATAAAAAGCACAATTCATTTCAGTCCCAAGAGTAGCCACTAAAAATTTTTGCCTTTAGTAATAAAAGAAGGCTTACTGGAAGAGTTAGGCTAAGACCTAGCTCTTAAAGAAGGGGTAGGTCAAGTCAAAGATAGGAGTGGAGGAAAAAGGGAGAGAACTCCAAGAGTTAGAAGAGAATGAACAAAGCCTCTAAGCTCAGAATAAGCTGCTCAGCTGGATCAGAGACTGCACTAAAAAAAGCAGTTTGCAGAGGGAGACTAAATTATAGAGAAATATAGAGGCAAAGGAATTCAGACTTAACTCAGGAATCATTGAAAGCTCTTATTCTAGGGATATTCTGGAAATTTCATTTGGGCATGGAACCATGAATTAATGGCACAACATATGCTTACCTCAACCTCAAGAGAATGCTATATAAACCAAGATGATACCCAGGTACTCACACACCAAAACATACAAAAGCTTGGACCACAAATAAAAGTCTGCTTAGTTCCAGACACCTTTTCTTAAGAAAGTTGCTTGAGAATTCATTATCCCTGACAGAGTATTACCTCCTACAAAGAATTTAAGCTTGAGAAAGTTTGAGCTATCCATTGTATTACATCAGCCAATTTCTTGAGCTCTTCTAGTTAGTGTAACTTCACTGCCAAAAATCTAGATGATATTTGGAAAATTATATTTAGGGCCCAGCAATTCCTAGATCAGTTCTCAGATGCTTTCAAATTAAAGATCAGTTGAAAACCACAGTCATGCATCCCAATTTCAGTGATCTAATGACCGTGGGTAGAGCAATATGTCTGTATTTTTACAGCGATAGAAAAGAGACATTTTGAAACCCTTTCATTTTCTTCTTTTTGAACTCTTTCTCTAGAATTGGACATTTGTAAATTCCAAAATTGCCAGGGACTCTTCAAATACATTTAGGAAATATTGGGATATAATGTTTTTTGCTTGTCGACACTTCCTGGTTTCTTATTACACACAGGGAGAGGTCAAGCATAGGCATAACGTAAGAATGTACAGAGAAAAATTATTGAGAACTGAGGGAAAAAATGCTCACCTTATATAAACTTATATACAGAGACCCTGTGTAGAGGAAAACAATTAGGATTAAGGGTTGACAGGAGAACAAAAGAATAAAAAAGGTAATGAATTTTTTATTGAAAATAAAATTCTGAATAAAGAGACAAACGTAATCTGTCTTAGAATAAACCAGGTTATGCTGTGGTAATAAATAACCCTAAAACTGAAAAAACTTAACCCTAGAAAAGTTAATATTCTTCCCATGGAAAATCCACTAGAGAGGTTGCTTCCTCTCTAGGGCATCTCCACATGGTTGTCTTTGAAGTTTTAATGCTATCATTACAGCTCAAGGCCTTTTCCACAATTGCCAAGACAATGAAAGTAGCTCAAGGGGTTCACAATAACTTTTCAATTATTTAAGTCAGAAGTGACACACTTAATTTCTGCCGATATTCCATTAGCCAGAACTAGTCATTAAGCTCTGGTCATCTGCAAGGAGACCCTGAAATACAGGGCACTATTATCTACATAAAAGAATGAGCAGTGGACAGCCAAAGACAGAAGGAAGAAGAGGCAATGAAGGGAAAAAAAGAGGAAAAACAAACTTATAAAAGGACAAAGAAAAGAGATGGATGTAACTGAACCACAGACTTAGAACTAAGAATCTCTAAATTCTGAGTTCCAATCTCAGTTCTACCAATCTTGTACAATATTTAGGTTCTCCAAGCCTTAGAATCCTTAGCCACAAAAAGAGTATTAAAGATAAATGTGAAAAGCAACTTGGAAAAATAACTACTCTAGAGAGAGGAGTTGGAGATATAGATAGATATGGATACAGATCAAGATACAGATATAGATATATGCCAGAAACATAAGAGGTAGAAGCTAAAAGTCTCACAGAAATGCAGACTACTCTGTATTTTATACGTAGATGATATAAAAACACTTAAAAATGTCATGTACATTTCTACCTGTAAGTACCAAAACATTCAACTAAACATTCTAAAGAACTTCTCTACTTAAGAAACTACAGGTTTGACATAGATATCCTGAAGAAGCAGCCAATGTTAGGACTCAGGTCTGGAAGTCTGTGATAGTAACCAAGCCCTACCATGAACTGTGATAGCTCTGTAACCTAATTTTCTTAAGAGTACCAGCATCATCTACCTGCAGTAAGGAAGTTTTTGAGAAGCTCAGTGTGCTCTATAAAACAAGCATTAATCAGAAAATTGCCATATTCCCAAGGTGGCAGTGACATCAAAAGATTCCTTCAAAGAGTACCCTTGCCTCTAGAACTTCTTAGGTCACTTGGACAACAAGCCATTTAAATTTTTATATTACTTCCTAAGTGGGAACAGTCTGATAATATTACATGTCTCTAGCAGAAATGTACTATATATCCTTGGAGAGGGTTTCTATTTTGCAGAAGTCCAAGGTTATCTTATTTAAAGAAAAAAATGCATGCACACACACACACACACACACACACACACACACACATATATATATATATATATATATATATATATATATGTAGTTGTATTCATACATGCATACCCTCATTGTTGGTATATGTGCTTGTATGTATGTTCTTTTCTCTATGACTCCTCAAACCCCATTTGCCTCTTCCCTAGAATACAGCCTAGAGGCACATAAAAGGAATGCAGCCATATGAATTCAGCAGCCTCATGTATTTGGATGCTCAAAAGCAGCAGTCATCTATCAAAGGAAGTGGATTGGACTAAATGTAGAGATTTTTAATAAGAGGCAAGGGGGTGCACTTTACCTAATAAAAAGAGCATAGAGAGACCCTGGCTGTGGCTAATGTGCATAAAAAATTCAGCCTGTCAGATCCTCACTTTTCTAATTCGGTAATCTAAATAATTTATTTGACATTTTAGCTCAAGATGACCTTTCTTAGGAAAAAATTACTGTTTTAAACTTTTAGCAAGTGCAACCCCAGCCACAGAATCCCTATTGAAGTCTGCATTTTCCCAATTGAGCAAAGGTTAATCTCATGGCACTCAAACACATTGCTGACCCTTTTAAACAGCTCACAAAATGTCACTTAATTTTTTAATCTAATTTCAATTATATTGTAATATTTGGTTGAGTATTTGGTGGGTATGGGGGTGAGGATGTAAGATTCCAGTCAGGTTCTACTTAGAGAGTTGAGGCAAATGATCTACTTTATTTAAGACAGGTATTAAATAGGATCATGCATCCTCCTATGGTCTGAATATATATGAAATAAAATCATGTACAATATGTAATACTATCATGCACAAATCCCCTGAAGGATTAACAAGTGGAGATGAAGGTGGATGATTCTTGAAAGAAACAATGAGACTCCAAGGCCCTCAAAGGTGCTGTGTGATTGAGGCAAGTAGACTTTAAGCCAAGCTACTCAAACGAAACTCTTACCCTAAGCCACATGGTGTCCAATGTATCCTCATATTCTATTGTAGGATAGTTTTGAATCAACCCAGAAGATCAGTAGGGTGACAGATGTCACAGACACATCATCCTCTTATCCTTTACAGAAACAGAAATATCCCAACCTTTTCTCTCAAAAGCCATCCCTTAGCTTGCTATCAAGTCAGAAAAACAAAAAAGTAAAATAGCTAATATGACGATAATTGGATCTTCCCTTTTGCCCAATAAGCTATCATTTCATCATTCCATTCTAGAAAGCTGATTTAGGAGATTTAGAAACGTTGTAATACTTTATTAACCAGACTTTCCTCTTGCCCACAGTGAAGGATAACAGAATATGATCCTCTAATTTGATAAACATCCTATTTTCTGAAAAATTGCTCACTGTCATTTTTTAAGCAATGTCCTATGGGAACATCATGTGGCTTAAGTTTCTATCTTATTCGCAAATCCAAAATATCCTCATTGGTAGCTATGCCAATGATCTGAGTAAAATGAGCTGATATGAACACCAAGCCAAGAAATGAAAGCTCAGCTCCATTACTTCCTTTTTATGATCACCTCTCTTGATATAGCATCCCCCAGAGATTCTGCTGCTCCTTATTTCCCTTACCCTGGAATATCATATTTCTCTTAATTAAAATACCTACAAAAAACACTCTTACAGAAGCTGCCTCAGAAAAGGAGTTTTGTACTTAATAACTCACATGAAGATAAACCAGTCTCCTGCGTCTCTCCATCACTTTACCACTGATATCAAATTTGTCTTCAAAGGAATATTTAGATAAGAGATAGATACAAATACAGATATTTGCTAATCATTTTTACTTTAAAATGTACACTCTTACAGCTACTATCATCAATGAGAACTGTGTGAAGTCTAGCACACCATGCTGTTTTGTAAATAAAAAACATTCCATTTCTGTTATTTTAATTATATTCATCCCAAGGGTTCCCAAATCAAGGTGTGTATGAGAATCAACCTGGGTGTGATGTTCAAAAACAGAAGCTGGGGAGCCCATCCAAATAACACCAAATCAGAATGTCTGGGTGTGGACCTCATCTCGTATATTTTTAAATAGCTATGCAGAATTTTTTATGCTTACCTATTACTGGTTAAGAATCACTAACCAGGAGAGAGGGGCGGAAGATGGCGGCGTGAGTAGAGCAGCGGAAATCTCCTCCCAAAACAACATAAATCTATGAAAATATAACAAAGACAACCCTTCCTAGAATAAAGACCAGAGGACACAGGACAATATCCAGACCACATCCACACCTGAGAGAACTCAGCGCATCGCAAAGGGGGAGAGGAGGGCCACAAACCAACAAGAAAGGAAGTCCTTCCAGCCGTCACTCGTCCCAGTTCAGCAGACTATTCCTATCACCATGAAAAGGCAAAGCTACAGGCAGACAAAGATCACAGAGACAACACCAGAGAAGGAGACAGACCTAACCAGTCTTCCTGAAAAAGAACTCAAAATAAGAATCATAAACATGCTGACAGAGATGCAGAGAAATACACAAGAGAAATGGGATGAAGTCCGGAAGGAGATCACAGATGCCAGAAAGGAGATCGCAGAAATGAAACAAACTCTGGAAGGGTTTATAAGCAGAATGGATAGAATGCAAGAGGCCATTGATGGAATTGAAATCAGAGAACAGGAACGCATAGAAGCTGACATAGAGAGAGACAAAAGGATCTCCAGGAATGAAACAATATTAAGAGAACTGTGTGACCAATCCAAAAGGAACAATAACCGTATTATAGGGGTCCCAGAAGAAGAAGAGAGAGGAAAGGAGATGGAAAGTATCTTAGAAGAAATAATTGCTGAAAACTTCCCCACACTGGGGGAGGAAGTAATCGAACAGACCACGGAAATACACAGAACCCCCAACAGAAAGGATCCAAGAAGGACAACACCAAGACACATAATAATTAAAATGGCAAAGATCAAGGACAAGGAAAGAGTGTTAAAGGCAGCTAGAGAGAAAAAGGTCACTTATAAAGGGAAACCCATCACGCTAACGTCAGATTTCTCAACAGAAACCCTACAGGCCAGAAGAGAATGGCATGATATATTTAATACAATGAAACAGAAGGGCCTTGAACCAAGGATACTGTATCCAGCACGACTATCATTCAAATATGATGGTGGGATTAAACAATTCCCAGACAAACAAAAGCTGAGGGAATTTGCTTTCCACAAACCACCTCTACAGAACATCTTACAGGGACTGCTCTAGATGGGAGCACTCCTAGAAAGAGCACAACACAAAACACCCAAAATATGAAGAATCGAGGAGGAGGAACAAGAAGGGAGAGAAGAAAAGAATCTCCAGACAGGGTATATAACAGCTCAATAAGTGAGCTAACTTAGGCAGTAAGATACTAAAGAGGCTAAACTTGAACCTTTGGTAACCACGAATTTAAAGCCTGCAATGGCAATAAGTACATATCTTTCAATAGTCACCCTAAATGTTAATGGGTTGAATGCACCAATCAAAAGACACAGAGTAACAGAATGGAAAAAAAAGCAAGACCCATCTATATGCTGCTTACAAGAAACTCACCTCAAACCCAAAGACATGTACAGACTAAAAGTCAAGGGATGGAAAAACATATTTCAAGCGAACAACAGTGAGAAGAAACCAGGGGTTGCAGTACTAATATCAGACAAAATAGACTTCAAAACAAAGAAAGTAACAAGAGATAAAGAAGGACACTACATAATGATAAAGGGCTCAGTCCAACAAGAGGATATAACCATTCTAAATATATATGCACCCAACACAGGAGCACCAGCATATGTGAAACAAATACTAACAGAACTAAAGGGGGATATAGACTGCAATGCATTCATTCTAGGAGACTTCAACACACCACTCACCCCAAAGGATAGATCCACTGGGCAGAAAATAAGTAAGGACATGGAAGCACTGAACAACACAGTAGAGCAGATGGACCTAATAGACATCTATAGAACTCTACATCCAAAAGCAGCGGGATATACATTCTTCTCAAGTGCACATGGAACATTCTCCAGAATAGACCACATACTAGGCCACAAAAAGAGCCTCAGAAAATTCCAAAAGATTGAAATCCTACCAACCAACTTTTCAGACCACAAACGCATAAAACTAGAAATAAACTGTACAAAGAAAGCAAAGAGGCTCACAAACACATGGAGGCTTAACAACACACTCCTAAATAATCAATGGATCAATGACCAAATCAAAATGGAGATCCAGCAATATATGGAAACAAATGACAACAACAACACTAAGCCCCAACTTCTGTGGGACACAGCAAAAGCAGTCTTAAGAGGAAAGTATATAGCAATCCAAGCATATTTAAAAAAGGAAGAGCAATCCCAAATGAATGTTCTAATGTCACAATTATCGAAATTGGAAAAAGAAGAACAGATGAGGCCTAAGGTCAGCAGAAGGAGGGACATAATAAAGATCAGAGAAGAAATAAATAAAATTGAGAAGAATAAAAAAATAGCAAATATCAATGAAACCAAGAGCTGGTTCTTCGAGAAAATAAACAAAATAGATAAGCCTCTAGCCAGACTTATTAAGAAGAAAAGAGAGTCAACACAAATCAACAGTATCAGAAACGAGAAAGGAAAAATCACGACGGACCCCACGGAAATGCAAAGAATTATTGGAGAATACTATGAAAACCTATATGCTAACAAGCTGGGAAACCTAGGAGAAATGGACAACTTCCTAGAAAAATACAACCTTCCAAGATTGACCCAGGAAGAAACAGAAAATCTAAACAGAGCAATTACCAGCAACGAAATTGAAGCGGTAATCAAAAAACTACCGAAGAACAAAACCCCCGGGCCAGATGGATTTACCTCGGAATTTTATCAGACATACAGGGAAGACATAATACCCATTCTCCTTAAAGTTTTCCAAAAAATAGAGGAGGAGGGGATACTCCCAAACTCATTCTATGTAGCTAACATCACCCTAATACCAAAACCAGGCAAAGACCCCACCGAAAAAGAAAACTACAGACCAATATCCCTGATGAACGTAGATGCAAAAATACTCAACAAAATATTAGCAAACCGAATTCAAAAATACATCAAAAGGATCATACACCATGACCAAGTGGGATTCATCCCAGGGATGCAAGGATGGTACAACATTCGAAAGTCCATCAACATCATCCACCACATCAACAAAAAGAAAGACAAAAACCACATGATCATCTCCATAGATGCTGAAAAAGCATTTGACAAAGTTCAACATCCATTCATGATAGAAACTCTCAGTAAAATGGGAATAGAGGGCAAGTACCTCAACATAATAAAGGCCATCTATGATAAACCCACAGCCAACATTATATTGAACAGCGAGAAGCTGAAAGCATATCCTCTGAGATCGGGAACGAGACAGGGATGCCCACTCTCTCCACTGTTATTTAACATAGTACTGGAGGTCCTAGCCATGGCAATCAGACAAAATAAAGAAATACAAGGAATCCAGATTGGTAAAGAAAAAGTTAAACTGTCACTATTTGCAGATGACATGATACTGTACATAAAAAACCCTAAAGACTCCACCCCAAAACTACTAGAACTGATATCGGAATACAGCAAAGTTGCAGGATACAAAATCAACACACAGAAATCTGTGGCTTTCCTATATACTAACAATGAACCAACAGAAAGAGAAATCAGGAAAACAACTCCATTCACAATTGCATCAAAAAAAATAAAATACCTAGGAATAAACCTAACCAAAGAAGTGAAAGACTTATACTCTGAAAACTACAAGTCACTCTTAAGAGAAATTAAAGGGGACACTAACAGATGGAAACTCATCCCATGCTCGTGGCTAGGAAGAATTAATATCGTCAAAATGGCCATCCTGCCCAAAGCAATATACACATTTGATGCAATCCCTATGAAACTACCAGCAACATTCTTCAATGAACTGGAACAAATAATTCAAAAATTCATATGAAAACACCAAAGACCCCGAATAGCCAAAGCAATTCTGAGAAAGAAGAATAAAGTAGGGGGGATCTCACTCCCCAACTTCAAGCTCTACTATAAAGCCATAGTAATCAAGACAATTTGGTACTGGCACAAGAGCAGAGCCACAGACCAATGGAACAGACTAGAGAATCCAGACATTAACCCAGACATATATGGTCAATTAATATTTGATAAAGGATCCATGGACATACAATGGCAAAATGACAGTCTCTTCAACAGGTGGTGCTGGCAAAACTGGACAGCTACATGTAGGAGAATGAAACTGGACCATTGTCTAACCCCATATACAAAAGTAAACTCAAAATGGATCAAAGACCTGAATGTAAGCCATGAAACCATTAAACTCTTGGAAGAAAACATAGGCAAAAACCTCTTAGACATAAACATGAGTGACCTCTTCTTGAACATATCTCCCCGGGCAAGGAAAACAACAGCAAAAATGAGTAAGTGGGACTATATTAAGCTGAAAAGCTTCTGTACAGCAAAAGACACCATCAATAGAACAAAAAGGATCCCTACAGTATGGGAGAATATATTTGAAAATGACACATCCAATAAAGGCTTGACATCCAGAATATATAAAGAGCTCACACGCCTCAACAAACAAAAAACAAATAACCCAATTAAAAAATGGGCAGAGGAACTGAACAGACAGTTCTCCAAAAAAGAAATACAGATGGCCAACAGACACATGAAAAGATGCTCCACATCGCTAATTATCAGAGAAATGCAAATTAAAACTACAATGAGGTATCACCTCACACCAGTAAGGATGGCTGCCATCCAAAAGACAAACAACAACAAATGTTGGCAAGGCTGTGGAGAAAGGGGAACCCTCCTACACTGCTGGTGGGAATGTAAGTTAGTTCAACCATTGTGGAAAGCAGTATGGAGGTACATCAAAATGCTCAAAACAGACTTACCATTTGACCCAGGAATTCCACTCCTAGGAATTTACCCTAAGAACACAGCAATCAAGTTTGAGAAAGACAGATGCACCCCTATGTTTATCGCAGCACTATTTACAATAGCCAAGAATTGGAAGCAACCTAAATGTCCATCGATAGATGAATGGATAAAGAATATGTGGTACATATACACAATGGAATACTACTCAGCCATAAGAAAAGGGCAAATCCAATCATTTGCAGCAACATGGATGGAGCTGGAGGGTATTATGCTCAGTGAAACAAGCCAAGCGGAGAAAGAGAAATACCAAATGATTTCACTTATCTGTGGAATATAAGAACAAAGGAAAAACTGAAGGAACAAAACAGCACCAGAATCACAGAACTCAAGAATGGACTAACAGGTACCAAAGGGAAAGGGACTGGGGAGGATGGGTGGGTAGGGAGGGATAAGGGGGGGAGAAGTAGGGGGGAATTAAGATTAACATGCATGGGGGGGTAGGAGAAAAGGGAGGGCTGTACAACACAGAGAAGGCAAGTAGTGATTCTACAACATTTTGCTATGCTGATGGACAGTGACTGTAAAGGGGTTTATAGGGGAGACCTGGTATAGGGGAGAGCCTAGTAAACATAATATTCGTCATGTAAGTGTAGATTAGTGATACCAAAAAAAAAAAAAAAAAAAAAGGGCAGTTCCTGTGTGGTAACCTCCAATGAGTTCTACACAAGGGTATAAAGGGCATATAAAAGTGTAGGCAAAGGGTCTGTTTGCGTCTATACAGAAGATCAAAGCCTAATTGGGCTACCCCGAAAATGAACTAAGATACGATATGAAAGAGAACTTCGAACATCAGCACTCTCTGGAAGACTCATGCCAGAAGATGATCATCAAAAAACCCCAACAACGATCCACGCACTGCTACAGCTGTAGATGCACTCATCCCACCAGCTCCTGGACTTGCCATGGGAATGAGGAAGGAGATATCTAAGCTGACCTGTGCATACAGTAAAACAACAAATTTGACTGGATCTATACTGTTGGAACTCAACCAAGAATTAGGAGAAGTGCAAATTGTAGTGCTCCAAAATCTTACAACTACAGACTATTTACTGTTAAAAGAACATAAGGGATGTGAACATTCCCCAGGAATGGGTTGTTTTAATTTGTCTGATTTCTCTCAGACTGTTCAAGTTCAGTTGGACAATATCCACCATATCATAGATAAGTTTTCACAGATGCCTAAGGTGCCTAACTGGTTTTCTTGGTTTCACTGGAGATGGCTGGTTATTACAAGTATGCTTTGGTTATGTAACTATACTCCTATTATGTTAATGTGTGTGCGCAATTTAATTAGTAGTTTAAAACCTATATATGCTGAAGTTACTCTACAAGAAGGTATGTCAAAGAAATAATCAATCTTCCCATGTTTTCTTCCGCCTGCTACTTCTATAGCTTTTCTTCTTCCTTCCTAATTACAACCCTTAAATAGAATTCGTGCCTCATATCAAATTTACCGAGTATCATAATTCTTCCAAGTGGTAAAGATACCTCAAGACAAATGCTGGGCATAGAAGCCACAGGGCATAAATATGCAAAGAAGTAAAAAGCTAACCTTTTCAAACAGTAAGGCTTCTCTCTCACTTACCAACTTTACATTTCCCTGTATGGCCCCGGAAGATGACTGGTTAACCAGAGACGGGTAAGATTCCTCAAGGGAGGAACAACCTAAGACAGGCACAGTCGCAGGGGGGCCATCAGGTGAGAAATTGGGGATCAACAGAGGTGAGGCTTAGAACCTCACACCCCCTGTTCTGAGAGAAATCTTCTGCATACGTGGATGTTTTATTGCCCTTGTCTAGCTTGGATTAACACATAGTCTACAGGCACACACCTGATCATCTACATTTGCTCTCTTACAACACTAAACTATGTTTTCTACCTTTATCTTGTATCTACCTACCACTTCAGCATTTTATTAAAAATAATAATAATAAAGAGAGAAATGTGGTATCCACATATAAATCAAGTATAAAAACCAAATGAGTATTCATATTTGAACTGACTGTTTATAGTTCACAATGCATGAGCAAAACCGAAAGTTTCTGTGATGACTGCCCTTGTACTGTTCACTATGTAACTTATTCATTATGTAAGAATTTGTTCTACATGTAAGAACTTGTTTGCTATGCCTCAGAAGATTGGAGACTGACGAAAATTAGGCTTGGGGTGGATTAATGATTGTGCATTGAGCATTGACTCCCCTATACAGAATTTTATTGTCGTTAACAACCATTTGATCAATAAATATGAGAGATGCCCTCACAAAAATAATAATAAATAAATAAATAAATAAATAAATAAATAAATAAATAAATAAATAAAAAATAAATAAATAAAAAAGGACAGACTTCCAATGGTAAAATAAATAAGTAACCGGGATGTAATGTATAGCATAAGGAATATAGTCAAGATATTGTAACAGCTTGGTAGGGTGATAGCTGGAACCTAGAATTATGTATATAAATGTTTTATCACTGTGTTGTACACTTGAAACTAATGTAATGTAATACTGTGCATCAACTACCCTTCAATAAAAAATAATTATTTAAAAAAAAAAAAAAAAAGAATCACTAACCAGGTAAATAAGTTTTCACAAGCATTATCTAGTGTAATTAAAATAGTGAATGAGTATGTACCCTGAAGAAGAGAATTCCCACCATGCCTTAAACCATGGGGAGGGGTTGAGGTAGGTGGATGGGGACAGTGAGGGGGATATAGGGGCACAAAAATTCTCAGTCATAATATAAGTTGGTCACAGGGATGGCACAGCATGGAGAATATACCCAACAATTCTGTAACATCTTCCTAAGGATTTAATAATGTGGGTAACTTGTTGAACCACTGCGTTGTATACTTGAAACCAATATAAGATTGTATATCAACTATACCTCAATAAAAAAAGAGATAATCATTAAGAATATCTGAAATACTTAAATCATGTACAATGTAAAAATCTTGTGTATAGACGGCATAAATTATGCTCAGTGAAATAAGTCAGGCAGAGAAAGACAAATACCAAATGATTTCCCTCATTTGTGGAGTATAACAATGAGGCAAACTGAAGGAACAAAATAGCAGCAGACTCACGGACTCCAAGAAGGGACTAGTGGTTACCAAAGTAGATGGGTAGGGAGGGTGGGTGGGGAGGGAGGGAGAAGGGGATTGTGGGGTATCATGATTGGTGCACATGGTGTATATGGGGTCACAGGGCAGACAGTGTAGCTCAGAGAAGACAAATAGGGACTCTGTGGCATCTTACTACACTGATGGACAGTGACTGCAATGGGGCATGGGGGGGGACTCTATAATAAGGGTAAATGTAATAACCACATTTTTTTCATGTGAAACCTTCAAAAGAGTGTATATCAAATGATACCTTAATAAAAAAATCTTCTGTAAAATATATCTATAACAACATTTTCTTATGATTTATTTTAGTTACTGTTATAAAATACATCATATCCCTGGCCCTAATCATTGTTTGGACCATTTGTTATAGAAATTGCTATTGCCAGAAATTACTGGCATTCATTTAATAAAACAAACAGCCAGTCTCCAGTATAACAAACAAACAAACAAAAAACTATATGGTACCACTTTGTCATATCACTTATAAAAGAGTAATATAAGGAATTTTGCCTGGGAGTTACCACTGAATTCCCCCCATTTCAAATTTCCTGATTCTGATTAAAATGCACACAGACTAGATGGGGGTCATGTTGGAGTGAAATCCAGAAGACCAATATCTAGTTCCTAAAACCTGCCCGTTTTCTTTTCTCATTCCTCTAGATGATTCAAAAGGATTCTTTCCACTTCAACATCTCAGATCCCAACAGTCCTGGCTGTCCAGTGTTTTCCTAAAAATGAGTTTCCCAAGTCTTGATCCATGAACACAAGTTTCGCAATAGTTCTGAAACAAAATATTTCTTGTATCAAATACAGTTGGGAGCTTCAAAGGCAGTATAACATAGTAAGTCTCTGGGAAACTCTTACTATAGAAATGACACAGCTTTAACCAGCCTTTCCCAGTCTGTGAAATACGGATCCTTATTTCATATGCTACATTAACATCCAATGAGAAGCTCCAGAAAACACAATTCAAAAAACACAGTAACAGCAGTGAAATCAACTAAGATTACTGTCTTTTCTACCTCTGTCACATTTTTTGGAATCAATAGAATTAAAATAAGTAGTAAAATCAGTAGTAAATATATGTATTTGTATCTTCTTTTAGAAGGTTGAAGAACAGCCTGAAGACAGAATTAAGAAAACTGGAGAAAAGAGGACAAGAGGGAAGACTATGTGCCTAAACAAGATATGCTATAGATTCAGAGTACAAATCCAGGAATCCTTTTGCTTTTGAAAGCTCCGCAGCATTCTAATGGAATTAACTGTCATTCCTTTCTTCTTAACTTTGAGTAAATTTGCTTACTATGCTTAAGCATAAGATGGGAAACAATTTCATTACAATGTCCAACTTCTCCCAACCTATGACATAAACGCAGCTATTAACATTACATTCAGATCTCAGCATCTCAAAGCTCTGTTCATTCAGACCCTGGCCCCCAAATGCCAATAACAAAGTGTTACAACTTTCAGGGAACTATTCATTATTGAGGGCTTCATTGCCAGCTGCTGGGCTAAAAACCAAATTATCTGGAAGATTTGAAATAGGTCTTCAGAACTGTCCAATGAGTAAGAATTATATAATTGTCATTTTTCAGATGAGAAGCTGAGGTTCAGGGAAATTCAGTAACTTGCTCAGGACTTGGAAGAGCTGTGATGGGAATCCAGGAACTCAGGACCACACCCTCCGCAGCTTAACAGGTGCACTGCTTGTTCCCAGTGTTTCCACAGACTGGCCTTGGCAAACCAGACCCGCAGTCCTGGCGGGAATGTGGAAAGCGGGCCCTCCGCCACCAGCCACACCACCCTCACCACCCACACGGTCACTGTTGCCTGTATCGGATTCCTGCTCAGCGGTCAACGACATTTTGGTCAAACAGGAATGCTGCCTTGCTCCTTGCTTCTGTGTGATGGAGAACTGGAGCTCCGTCAGAGACCCAGGGACAGATATTTTCCCCCCCTCTCAGACAAACCTTGTCATGCCACCAGCCAGCCTGCTGCCACTGCCTACTCACCCATTAAAATGGTATCCTATACTCTGTGCACCGACCAAAAGGCAGAGGAGAGGTAGCACCACTGTCTGTGGTGTCGGTGAAAAGAAGGGAGAATGAAGCCAACTTCCTTATCTCTGTGTGCCGATAGTTCCAGAATGGAAGTAAGTGGCTTGGTTCCAAAATATTCTGCTATTTTGAGAAAGAGCTCTCTGCAAGCACACACATCCCTTTCATCTATCAGGGCACACATACCTGATAAGAGGGTAAGTCAAAAAATCCCACAAAAGCTGCAATACTAACCCCCAAATTGCACATAGCCCTGCGGCCCTGCTGCTAAGTCAGACTGGTGTCAAGCCCCATCCCCTCTACGGAGAGTGGTTTCCATCCTCTCCCCTCTCCCCTGCAACCTGACTTTCATTCAGTCCCTCTTCCCATTCCCACCCTCCACCATCAGAACATATTTCCCCATTAATATGATTAGCAGACCTTTAACATATTCCCTTTCCAAACAGTACCTGCCCCATCCCATCCCTGGCCTCTGTCATTCAAGTCACCAGGATAGTCCGCAAACCCCCTATTAATCATTGGCTACAAAGAGATGTTTTGAGGGAAAGATGTCCCCTCTATTCATAGGCCCCTGGAGGCTGAGTCGTGACCAAGGCCACCTGACCACACTTGCTCCTGATTCCATCCAATCCCAGCTCCTTCCCTGGGAACTCCCTCCATGTCTTCAACCGAGTCCTCTCTTCTAGCTCCTTCTCCTCAGCCTACAGAGGTTTGTTATTTCCTTGACCTTGTACCCTGATCTTGCATATGCCTTACTCTCACCTTCCTTTCATTCTAGAACTCCACTGTCCATCTTTCCTTCTAACCATGCATTCACTCACACAGTTCCTACAGTTGGGCTTCTAAAATTGCTCTTATTCCAAGCCCCATCCCTAATAATTTGGTATACCTGATGACTACTCTGTACTCCTTAATTTCCTTGACCTCTGAGCAACTCTGCTGACTACTCTTTCTGTGTCAACCTCCTCCATCCTTTCCTTTCTATAATATAAACCTTTCTTGTCTGATTATTTTTCTGTGCCTCTGACAAACACACTCCCTCTCCATTTTATGTTCATGCTTATTGTACCCTGCCTGCTCCTGAAACACCGGGAAATCACCTTCTCATCCCTCTATATACTCTCCTTGAAAAGACCTCACTTATTTCCTGGCTTCATTTACCATCTCTGTGCTGAAGATGCCCATAGCTTCACCACGCACTCACCTGCCTTCCTTGAGCTCCAGAAACAATAGGCAGATGGGCAAGTGCCCCTGGGGACCCAATAGATACTTAAATTCTACTTGTTCAAAGTCCCTCTTCATCACCTCCCATGTCACCAAGTCCTGTCAATATCATTTCCTATTTCTCAAATCTGTTCTCTCCCTGCCATTCTCACTGCCACAACCCAGGCACTCAGAATTTCCTATATGGCCCCTAGTATGGCCAGACACTTTCACAAGTATAGTCTAATATATTCTGAGATGAATCCAGTTCCTTAATGGGTCATTCTCTTTAACAATTCCATGACTTCACAAATTCTGTCCTTCTATTTGAGTATCTTCTCCTTGTTCACCTGGTGAAATCCTATTTATCCTGTAAGTCAGACACCTGGGTTCTCTTGCCCAAGCTCTGTCATTAACTATAGACCCAGATTTAGTCATTTACTGTCTCAGTTTTAATTTAATCATCTTAGCCTTTAAATACAAGCAAGACTTAGCCAAGAAAGGAAGAGAAACTGAAAGACAGTCTAGTATAACACTCAGGCCCAGGTTCAAAACCTAGCTCTGCCAAATACCAGCTATAACCTTAAGTGGATTATCTAGCTTCTCTAAGAATCAGTTTCCTTGTCTATAAGGTATAAACAATAAATATTCTTCCATCATAGGGTTATAGGGGAATTAAAACAGGTGATACAGCATTTGCAACAGCATCCAATACATATGAAGCACTTACCAAATGAAAGACAGACCAAGAATGAACCTAAATTTGACTGCGCAGCTTGCTACTTAAATGTCGACTAGCTGGGACCTTGGGACTCCCTACATCTTATAAGTCACTACAACTGTGAGTACCAAAACAGTCTGTATTGTATGTCTCAGATCTGCTGTTTCTGCCAGAAGAACCAACCATTTGTTCATGCTGATGATACAAAGAAATACGGCATTGTATGAAACTGGAAGGCAGGATATTGAGTTTTGGAATTCTGTCTTTATATTTATCTTAGACCAACCCAGTGAGTCCCTGGAACAATCCATGATCAGTTTCCATCAGTTCGGAGGGAAGGAGCAAGAGGACCAGAGGGCACTTGGGGGAAGGAGTTGATGCCTTCTGATCTCACCCTACAGAGAAGCCTGGTCTATCACAAGCCTGCTTCCAATCAGGAGCTAGGAAAGGAAAGGAGTAACTCCAAAAAACAAATACCCCTCATTTTGACTATAGATAACATCTTCTCAATTAACCTGTTCCCTTTTCCCCCAAGTTCTCTTCTGGTGAACTTTCTAAGAACTTCATTTCAGGCTTAACAGATCAAAAGGAAACAGAAGTACTATAAGACACTCTTAAGAGAAATTAAAAAGGACACTAACAAATGGAAACTCATCCCATGCTCTTGGCCAGGAAGAATTAATATCGTCAAAATGACCATCCTGCCCAAAGCAATATACAGATTTGATGCAATCCCTATCAAATTACCAACAACATTCTTCAACGAACTGGAACAAATAGTTCAAAAATTCATATGG
Source organism: Manis pentadactyla (assembly GCF_030020395.1). Lineage (NCBI taxonomy): Eukaryota > Metazoa > Chordata > Mammalia > Pholidota > Manidae > Manis > Manis pentadactyla. The sequence goes on from NC_080029.1 coordinate 87,343,247, forward strand.
AAACACCAAAGACCCCAAATAGCCAAAGCAATCCTGAGAAAGAAGAATAAAGTAGGGGGGATCTCACTCCCCAACTTCAAGCTCTACTACAAAGCCACAGTAATCAAGACAATTTGGTACAGGCACAAGAACAGAGCCACAGACCAGTGGAACAGAATAGAGACTCCAGACATTAAGCCAAACATATATGGTAAATTAATATACAATAAAGGAGCCATGGATGTACAATGGGGAAATGACAGCCTCTTCAACAGATAGTGCTGGCAAAACTGGACAGCTACATGTAAGAATGAAACTGGATCACTGTCTAACCCCATACACAAAAGTAAATTTGAAATGGATCAAAGACCTATGTTTATCGCAGCACTATTTACAATAGCCAAGAAATGGAAGCAACCTAAGTGTCTATCAGTAGATGAATGGATAAAGAAGATGTGGTACATATACACAATGGAATATTATTCAGCCATAAGAAGAAAACAAATCCTACCATTTGCCACAACATGGATGGAGCTAGAGGGTATTATGCTCAGTGAAATAAGCCAAGCAGAGAAAAGACAAATACCAAATGATTTCACTCATCTGTGGAGTATAAGAACAAAAGAAAAACTGAAGGAACAAAACAGCAGCAGAATCACAGAACCCAAGAATGGACTAACAGTTGCCAAAGGGAAAGAGACTGGGGAGAATGGGAGGGTAGGGAGGGATAAGGGTGGGAAAAAAGAAAAGGGGTATTATGATTAGCATGTATAATGTGGTGGGTCGGGGAAAGGGGAGGGCTTTGCAACACAGAGAAGACAAGTAGTGATTCTACAACATCTTACTATGCTGATGGACAGTGACTGTAATAGGGTTTGTGGGGGGGGCTTGAGGTAGGGGAAAGCCTAGTAAACATAATGTTCTTCATGTAATTGTAAATTAATGATAACAAAATAAATTAAAAAAAAAAAAAGAAACAGAAGTAGATAGGCAGGCAACATTGATCTACTCCTCACTGGATCAAATCCCAGACAGAGGCTCAATAATGGGAACTTCCCACCCCCATCAAAAGGCTAACTCACTTGTCAGAGAGACTATGAAATCACCCCTCATCTCTCATACATCAGACAGATTCTACACTTAACCCCTCTGTTTGATGAGTGGCACAACTGATAGAGGAGGAACACAGCACTGTTCAAGATGGCCTGAAACAAGCCATGCAGCTGGCAGTGGGGTCCCCCAACCATCTCTAGGGAAGAGTGGATGGGGCTCCTGACACGTGTAAGTCCTGGCCACATTGTTACAGTCACTGAGGAAGTAGAGGCAGGGTAGGAGATTCTGGAAACAGTCTGCCACTGGTCAAAATTAGCACTAAAGAACTGGAAGGCCCTGAGGCAATGCCATTTAGTTCTAGCTGCCTCATTATTTTTAATATGCCGTTGTTCGCCTTCATTTCTCTTTAGGAATGGGGAAAGTCCTGGTAAGAATTCATGCTTTTTCTGTCGCACTCTGCCTATCTACAAAGGGGGTGCCGCTAAAATGGCCCCACTGGGCTTCGCATGCTAGCCGACCAGCCAGGCAGGCCGCTCCCCCTCCCGGTCCTGCCGGAGCAGCGGGAGCCGGCCAGGAGAGGGCCGCCCTCACCTGACCACAGTGGGGCAGCCTTTAAAAGGAGAAGCAAGGAGCCTAATTTCTTCCTTCCGTCCAGGCAGCAGTGAGGGGTTTTGATCCTCCCCGGGTATGTGTCTCAGCCAGCCCTCTTCCTTTGTCTCGCCCCTTTCAGGGAGGTTCTGCGGTTTTATTTTTTCTAACCAGAAAATGTAGTGTGATTCTGTAAATGTTTTCGTGCTGTTGTACTTTTCAGGCCATTTTCTTCCTTGTTTTTTGGGGGACTGAATCTGCCTTTGGTCACACTATCTGCTCCTCTATGGTCACCTCGGAGAAGATTAACCCTTTCATTAAAAAAGCCTGGCCAGGGTCAAACTACCGCCTGGCCAGGGACTCTTACATCCCTTTGATCTCCCAGCTATGGAGAAATTATTAGCAAATTCTAAGCCTTCCCATGTGATTTGTTTTTGTAAATTTGTAGAAATTATTCCTAATCCTATTACGTGGCCTGGGGCAAACCTGCATTAAATATAGGAGACTTTTTGTTAGGTGGCAGATGGATAATAAAGGAATGCTGAATGCAGCTCCATTCCAAGTTATGGGAATCTGGACACTTCATCAGCATTCTCTTAATCCTCTGCCATGGCTCCGCCTTTGATGAATGCTCTCATTTATGACCACTGATGCCACTCACTTAATTTCAGAGAAGAAAAATAATACCTAGCTGTTAATGTGAATATTTGAGTTTATGGCTGTACAATGAATAATTGTGACATTATCAAAGGAACATCTCCTTATACATTATTCAGTTGTATAGACCACATTAACCAAAGACTGGAAACTTGCGATTTTGCATCTTCCATCTTCTTTGGAACGGAGACACCATGCAGACAAAAGTCAGTGTCTCAAACCAAATTCTACCTGACAATGCGTATCAGCTCGTACTATATTTTGCTCATTGTGGTGCCAATCTCCTATCTTACCAATGACATTTTTTCAAAGAAAGAGGGGATTTCCTAGAGACTCGACCCCATGCAACTTCCATAGCTTATTATTGAATAGGAAAGTGTAGTCCTGATTTCTGTTTTAATACTGATGCCATGGAGGATGTCTTGAGGGTTAGGCTGAAAATTAAGACAGCACACCTTTGCTGCTTATTCTTTATATATAAACTGAGGGTCTTTTCCAAAGCATGTTTTACTCAGAAAGCAAGAGAGAATGTTTGCAAGTCATCCATGAATCACTGGGTCTTTGCTGGGTTCAGCCAGGCAGATTGTGCTGGTACCATTAGAGACAGTCATGCAGAATCACTCGCTTCTCTGTTAGAGATAGATGTGCCCCAGCTGCTTCTGCATTTATGCCTTTGTTCCTGGGTAGGTCGGGGTGAGGCACCAGAAAAAGGAGGTAAAGAGTAGGACAGAACAGTCTCATCTAAAAACATACTGAATAGTGTTTTTAACTAAGATACGTATATAGCAAGTACACAGGCATGTTGTTTGGAAAAAAAAAAAAAAAGGAATATTTTATAAAATAGCAAATTTTATTTTATGAGACAGCAAATACTGGAATCAGACTATTGAATTTTTAAAAAATACTTTCATTTTAACTTAATTTCAGTAATGCTTGGTAAACAAACTTTGGGGTTAAGATCAGATTTCTCTAAAGATGCTTTTCTGAGTCACTATTTGGGTAATCCTTGTGAGATGTGTTGTATTCACTGACGGCAAAATGCCTGCCAGATAAGACTTGGGAGGTAAACTCAGGTAAATGAAATCAGCAGCATGTGTCATTTTTCCAGTTTCAGCAAGCCATAAGCTGAACATTTTCATATTCTGCTGGTTTCTACATGACAGTCAATTTATTGGCACAAACCATTAACTGGAAGATTGTAGAAAAGAGCTATTTTAGCCCATTTTCAGGAAATTCATTATAGAAGAATTAAGTACACTACAGCATTTATGACTGTTCAGTGCCAGCTGACGGTGTATACAGGCCATGAGTGATTTAGGACTGTGTCGTGTAAGCCATACACAAGACTTCTGGGCAGTTAAAGGAGGGGCTCTAATTGGCCTTCATTTTAACATATGAAATTAATGAAATGAATAGCAAATTTGAACTTACTAGCCAACACGGCTTTCTCACCCTGGCCTCCCAAAGACTCATATTGACACCACTGAGAATTAGGTGTGGATTCAAGAAACCCTGAGAATGATACAGATAAACACATCCCCTCAGCTGAGGAAACTGCAAAGTTACTTCTGTTAACCAGTGACTTGGTAAATGCCCTCAGCCACACATCACCATTTTGCTTGTGGTGATTATTATCTTAGACAGATAAAACGCCTTTAAAAACAATTCTAACAGCCATTCTACCAGCATTTATCAGTGGCGATTCTGGATCATCTATCCCAGCAAAATGGATGGAAAAAAAATGGAAAACTTAAATGGAAGAGCATATCAACTATATTAGGGACCAATAAATACTGTATGTGGTGCCAACTTAACATAATATCTCCTGTGTTATCAGAACTGTCTTATTACCAACTGACAGAGAGGGAGGGACACTACGTCAGAGGCTCTCAGTGCTGGGGATCCAAAACCTATGATATTTCAAAAAAAATACTGATGCCAGTTCCCCACCTAAATCTACTAAACTAGATTTTTAGGAGTGGGAACCAAGCATTTCAACTTTTTTCAAGTTCCACAGGGAGGATTCTGATTTGCAGCCATGGTTGATAACTGTTCCTCTATAACAATAAATGCCACATTTACCATTACTTTAAATGCACTGTGGTAAAGGGAAAAGGGCACCAGCTTTGAAGTCAGACAAACAACCCTAGATTCATATCCTGGCACACGTCTCACTGGCTGTGTGCTCCCAAACAAGTCATTTTAGCTCTGTCGGTCTCAGTTTCCACCTCTGTAAAACGGGGACAACCTCCCTTACCTCACAGAGCTGCTGTAAAGTTACCATTACAGAGCTGTACCATAGTAGGTACTCAGTACTTAGGGCCTTTAGGTGAAGTTGAGCTATCTCTCCATTGTCTAAGAAGGAGAGGGGAAAAAAAGGAGAGGGAGATCATTTTTGCCAAGCCTTCCTTTATTGAAAACAAACAGGCTTCACTGTCCAAATAATTTGCTGTTAACTTGTACTCGGAAAACAGAACAGCTTTTCAAAATAGTCCCCACTGTTTTGTCTTCCAAAAAACGACAGCTTAAAGAAAGAAAAAAAACTAGCCAAAGTAGAATTTGTTTTCATTGTCACTTAAAGTGGGCAGCAAAGAGAGGGAAAGAAACCATCTTAACACTTCCTCTAAGACCTTACCTCCCTTTGAGGACATTTTAAGAGTAAGACAAAACCAAATGAGGCACCACAGGCAAAGGCTGTATGTGGTTTTTGCTCCTGGGTTTGTTTTTTTTTCATACGGAAAACAAATGAAGAAAATGCCATGAAAAATGGAACTGGAGTTGCACACTACTACAATCAGAGGCAACTGCCTGGGGAAAAATACATACATACACACAAACAAACATAGCATACTAATAGAGAAAACTACCTCTTCCCCCAAGAGGGCTAGCACGTACATCATTTGGGACCCTGCTATCAAGTAAAGCCAATCTCTCACTGATGTTTTTACAAAGGCAGAGCAAGCACTACTGGATTCCAGACCATCAGACCCAAATTCTCTATTTCAATATGCTTAGTATCAGTCTTCTTTTGTGCAAACACATCTACAGCAAATGGGTTGTGAAGCTCACCGTCTATATCATGTGCAATAAATTATACTTTCCTGAAATGTTGCCTTGCTAAAATATGCTAAGAAAGCTGTGAACAATATTTACAAATAGTTCAGATGTCACAACAAAACACCCACCACTCATGCATTCTTACATTTCACTATAATAAGGGTGGGAATAGAGGATACTGCTCTTAAACATTAGAAAAGTATTCTTCATGGAGACATAATTGGGAAAAATTCTTTACATTTATACAAAAATGCCCCCTTTTTTTCCTTCCTGAAGAGTCTGCTCTCTCAACTGTCTAGACAGCAGCCTCAATTTTGCTTGCTTCCAGCGTCTCGTCACCCAGCAGGCTGTTAGTACTTATTTTTCATTTTGGTACACTGTTAATTTCCTGATTATATACTACGGATGTTTTTTAAAAATTGATGCAAAATAACAAATGCTATGTCATTTCAGGGAAGGAGAGAAGAGTTGCCTTACAGATAGACCATATGACCTGATTGTGTTTTAACCTGGGAGGCAAGTGGCAAAGTAGGGTCAGTGGAAAAAGGCTGCATGCGGGAGAGGTGTACGTGTCCCAAGGCCTCTAACGAGGAAGGAGAAAGGCCTGCGTGTGTTACAGCTCTGTCTGTTTGCCCCTAGAGCCAATGTTATGTCAGAACAAGACAAACATGAGAGGGAGTTTTCCAAGTGAACTGCAGGAGACTAGTGTGAGATGTTATTTTGAAAAAAGTAGAAACAATTTACAATGTGAAAGATGTTAAAAAAAGTAAGGTATTTGAGTATCAGGTCCTTCTACAGCAGAAGAAATCCTTGTATGTGCTATGCCAAAGGAGTTACAGGAAGTTTTCCAATGTAACTATTCCTGATCTTGTTCATAAATCAATACTGTATTTCAATACTGTGGTGCTGACAGAAATTTGTAGTTCAGCTAGTTATACTCTGTTTCTCTACACTGGAGAATCAGCCACATGTTATAGTATTTCTTTATAAAGAGTGATGATGAACATATTAAGAGAATTGCTTCTTTAATCAAGGAAATCAAATATTTAAAAAATAAAGCATGTGGCTCAATGGTTCCTTTGCAGCTGCTTTGCTATTTACGGACAAAAACCTCTCCTCTTTTACTCTTGGGTCTGCCTTTTAAACTCCACCACTGGATATTTGTAGCTTAATAAAATTAACCAGGTGTCCATCTCCTCAAGGTGGTAGTTCAGAAAGAAACTCTCGGGGCTGAATTCCCCCCTCGTGCAAGCACCACCCTCTCCACTGCCTTTCTGGCATGGCAAGTACAGAAAACAGAATCGGGTGAAAAATAAATGTGTTTACCTACCATCAAAACACCTTTCAAATCCAATACACATTTTTGTTCTATTAATGCCAACACGAATATTCAGGCACTGTGGCAAGGGGTACTTTAAACCATAACTAGACGGACCGATTAAACACACTGCTTTCTGCCAAATTCCTGCCTATGGGGAGTAATTAAATGTGCCGTCCTCGCATTCAAATACTGAATAAGAAGTGAATCTTGTATCTCTGCCATTTAAACAAGCATAATTCCAATGAAAAGATTTATTAACAACTCACAGGCAGTTTGGGGTTGGGTTTTGTTTGCCGAGCAGCCCACACTCTCACACTGCATCTGGACTCTGCTACAAAGTCACCAAGGATAGGCACCCCAGAAGGAGGGTGCTCATTTTGGCCAATGAACAAGCAAATAAACCCAAATATCAAGGAGGCAGCTTTGAACAAATGAACCACTCTGTACTATCCTGAACACATGTAACATTACCCAGGAATATAACCAAACAGCAGAAGTGCTCCTTCACTGTGGTTTCTTTGCAGCTAGAGAAGTCCAATGTAATTGCAGAAGCCCATAATTGAAATTTTTTAAATGTGAATTTATCCCACCAGTGCCACATGAAATTACCAAAGCTTTCTTGTATGACAAAAGACCCCAGCATATAAGGATGTTTGAAAATAATAGTAGGGTTACAAATTAGTCAGAAAACAAAATGATTCTAGAAGATTTGGCTCTGACATTTTTATTTTTAGGTTTAAAATTTTTTTCCGCTCCATCAATAATTTCATGCATATAGGTTTGTGATTGCCAGAGAGATAAATGTTTGATGGCTGTTATTACATTGCCTCAGTTATGACACTTCCACCCCGACGGCCTGGCTCAGTGATCTTTTGGGTATGACATTTTAGTTTGGGCCTTGGGTCCCCATCAGCCTCTGAGGCAGAGTTCGGGCAATGATCTTTCTGGGACCTGGCTAAATGCCTAGTTAGCTACAAGGTCATTCACACTAGAGCAGGTCACAAGAAACATTCAAGCCCCCACATGTCTTTCTTCTTGCCTCAAACAAAGCAGATGTCTTAGATTTTGCAAGGCTGTGTGTAATCTATCTTGGCTTTGCAATTAAGAAACTATATATTTACCATGTCTTTGGACATTTTGTCCTTGTTGTTTCAAGAGGAATCTTTCTTTCAAGTGCATATAAATCAAACAACATTTGAAACTTTGCAAGTAACGGGTACTTCTTCACACAGATTTAGGATAAACTGTGGGAGGGAAAACTGTTTTTCTAATTTACTGATCAGTTTATTCAGATCACAAATATCACAAGATTATCAAGTGTTGTGTTTTTAAGAAAAGGCAAATCTCTTAATACTACTGAAATCATTACTGAGCATTTCTATTTTGATATCTACTTCCAAGACTTACAAGCAGATGAATTCACACTAGGCTGAGAGCTGGCAGACAGATTAATATGCCAGAGCTTTGTTCTTAATGAATTTTGATGTTTCTGTTTCAATATATAAAAACATTTTCACATGATCTTAAAAGAAGTATCTTAGTTTCCTGGAAACAAAGAAAAATGAACAATAAATAGGTGAGTACCTTAACTGACATTAAGGATATTTGAATAAAACTCAATAGTTACATAGGTTTTATGTATATGCATATATATATATTTTTGTGTGTATATATATATATATGTACATTAGAAAAATGTATACGTGGATATCATACTCTAAAAGGAGTTATATCAATTCAAGTAAATTGATGCATGTCTTCATAGAATCTATACAAAAACCACTTGGAAATTTTTTTAAATATGTTTTTTCATTTTATTCTTTATTGGTTCCAAACATCACAGCCTACCCATTAAGTAACCACTGACTTTAAATCATTATCAATATTCATTTTTAGATAACAGTCTTTAAAAATCCTGTCAAAGAATTTCAAGCTATTACAAATGGATAAATCACTGTACAACTAAATCTGTATTTGCATAGTTAAACTATGTATTGTAACTGTGGAGTCTTTTACTTCTATTATATCAAGACAACTCATTGGTATGTTTCCATAAATCTTTCCTTTAAGGTTTGTAGCATTCCCATCATAAAGTGAAATATCCCATATATTACTATAGGTGCTCCATTTTCACCTGGAAGGGACTTGAACAACAGCAACAAAAAACTGTACCAGCCCCGGAACCTGAATTCCATTCACTTGGCAGCTTATGTCATGTTTCTTCACAGTAACTGAATTGCTCTTGTTCCGTGAATTAATTTTAACAGACTTCCTCTTATTTGCATAAAGGCAAAATTAAAAGCACTTTTCAAATAAACTTAATATATATTATGTTACCAACTCTTTTTTTATCTTTGTTTCTCTGTTTTCTCCTAAAAGTGCACAGACAGGCTTTAAAGCTTTTCCTAGACTATAAATTCTGGGATAAAGTTTTAATAAAGGAAAGTTATCCCACCCTCATGTGTCAACCACAATGGCTAGAGTCATTCTTCTTAAAATTAAAAACACTGCTAAAACACAAGCTTATTAAAAGTTAAGACTTGAGGCAGTTTTTGTGATTTCATGTATATTTATGAGATTTGTTTATGGGGTGGTGGAGTTATTTTAAATCGGATACAATCACTAAAAGCTTCAACTGAGGTTTCTGGTTGTCTTCGTAAATGTTTAGTATCACGATAAGGTACTAGGAGAAAAAAATTTCACCTAAAGTCTCCTTGTACACAATATCAAATTTCTAGAATGTAAAATAACCCATAGAATATAGCTGCCTTTCAAAATAGTGTATTTGAAGCTTTGTTAAATTATTGGTCGGGAAGTTATGTTATTTTTTCTTTTTTGAATTTATTACTTCTTTGTTTGGTTTGGCTTTTGGTTTGATTTTGTTTCTACTTTGTCTTTGAGTAAATGCATGAAGAGGAATTTTTATTTTACATGGCTACAGACTTCTGGTGTTCCAAGAAATCAAAGGTGCCTTAGAGTACAATAAAGAATAAAAATGCTATCAGTTGAATAAAGTATTTCTGTGAAGTCTGAACAAAGTGGAAATCTGAATTGCAATCCCTAGTATTTAAATAAGCTATTACAAAAAGAGCTAGAAACCGTTATATTGTGTGATTTCCTGTGAATAATGGAAATGCTGTCTATCAGATATTTTTGTTTAAATGGAATAAATGTTTGATAGAGATGATGTTCAGCCATTGCAACCTTCCACACCACTAGTACTGGTACTGTTATAACATCATCTTTTCAAAAGGAGATATACACTAAAAAGAAATTCACAAAGTTATAAAAAGAAGAGCACTTTAAACCTATCCTCCATCTCCATCATTTGCAAGTGGATCTTCTCTCTTTTAAGGATGCTGAAGAAGACTTTCAAGCATCCTTACCCAGAGAATTCTCCTGGCAGAGCCAAACAACATTACAGCACCCTTTTAGGATTAATATGTCTCCTCCAATTCAGAATGCAATGCATTGACAGAGCTCTCAGAAGTTCTTAAAGAAATTAAAGATAGGTTTACTATAAATAGAATGCCAACGCCTTTATATTAATTGAATTTGCCAGTAGCATTTTGCTATCATATAAATGACTAAACATTATGTTTTCACCTAAATCAGTAGGAATATACCAGGATTACTGAAGGTTATTTAGCTATTTAACCAGAGCATTACCATTTTTATTTCATTATATTTGAAGCAATTTTTAATAAGAAATTCTGCACGGCTGCTCAGATAGCTTGCAGAGCTTAAGCTGCCCCCAGAAAATAAAGCACAAATAAAAACATTCTTTTGTTGTTGTTCTACTACATGAAGGAACATAAATTATTCTTCAACTAAGTATTGACAAGCCTCTCTTCTGAAGACTACAGTTCCAACACAAAGAACTTTTCCACGAGTGCTTTTTATTTGGCTGCATGGTAGTAAAATGTTAGCTACTGTTTACAGAGATTTTATGTGATCATTCCTGAGATATGAATTATAAGACAGAAGTAGTAAATGCATTATATGAGAGAAGTATTAAATTCCTCTTCTCACTTGCTAAGGGAATACCTGCCTTCTAGTAAGTTATTCCTCAATGCACTATACCTGACAAATCAAAGTGTGGGACTCAAAACAGCCTCACTCCATCTGCGGCAAAGGGATCACTGTTGCCAAAGTGTAGAACTACCTAATCAGGACTTCACACTCTGTTTCTTTTCTTCTTTCCCATTTTTAATTCTCCATTTGGTCCTCTGAACCACAAGCCTCCCACGGCAACTCAGTGTTTCCTTGAAACTAATGATGCTATTCGAACACAATAAATACATAAATAAATCAATAAAGACAAAATGACAGAAAGTTGAATCATCATGACTAGGTGACAGAAAAATGGTCTCCACCTCAAAACATATAAAACTACTTGAAGTTTGCAGGAAAAATTTTTTTCTTTGAAATTCTTTTCCTTTCTTGCCAAATTCGATCTCTTAATAATGAAATGGATTAAAGATTAACACACATTTAGAGTAGGTGGGCAAATGTAAAACTGGTTAAATCCTCATCATGATTAGTCTTTATATCTGTGCATGTTTACATCTTGTAGCTAAACACTGGTTTAAAATTTTCCAGCAATATACTGAAATATCCCATTTATTATCACTTAGTGAAAATCTGAATATATAAATTAACTACAAGATGTGCCCAGTTTCTTCCCCATTTCTCTAATTATGCATGCAATGATGCCTATTTAGCATGCAGTGCATGCTTGATTGGAACTTTCCAGTGGATTTTAGATGTGACTCTGTCAGCTATACAACCAGGCCAGTTCAAAGCAAGCAAGAAACACTTGCATCCAAATGAAATCCATATTTGGTAATTCTTAAAATATCATTTTCCCATGGCTTTGTAGGGCATATTGCTTACTCAGATAATGCACATGCCTTTCCTAGGAGGGACTTTTTTGAAGAAATATGATCTTGGGTCACTTTCAGTTAAACTTACTTGCTCCACACATAGGATGAGTAATGCCAGATAAAGTACTGTCATTAAAAGCATTTTTATTAAGGGGATTGGGAGAGAAGCCCTTCAAGCAGTGTTATCGAGTTCTTTGTTGAACCAGGTGGGACATCGATATGAAAAGAATCTCTTCAGACCTAGACCTCAGCCACAGTACACCTGGCCTATGTTTGGAAAAGAAAGTCTCTCTTGTTTGGCTACACAGCCGGCTACAAAGAGCCAAGACAACTTTAATTTACCCATTAAGAATAGAGGCCCATATTTAAGAGTCATCAGCAATAAAGGAAAATACACTGGATCATTTCAAGTGCATGCTAATCATTTAATGTAATAAATGGAGCAACTCTAATTATCTCCCGAGGAAATGATTTCACACTAAAACAATGGGAATGAAGAGGTTACTTCAGGAGCATAATACACAGCTGAAAATTACTCATGTGAATCTGGAGATTTCTCCCGCATTTAAGAGGGAGAGAGAGAGAGAGAAGTTTTCCTCCATGTCCTCCTCAGTGCCTCCTTAATTCCATGGGATATAATAAATGGGGTTAAGGATATTTAGTAACAACCCTACCGTGTTCTTGTTTTATATCCCCAAGCAAAGCTCCCAACAGGCTCAAGATCAGTGTCCATCACAACTGCTTTGAAAGCTGCTCCCTAATAAGAGGGTATCTGACTCAAATGCAGCAAAACAAATTGGTCTAAGGACTACTGTAGCCTTTCCATGTCCTGTTCCTCTTCTCCCCCAAAATAACCAATTTACCACCTGCTCTATTACAAAAGGATTTCCAGTAAGATACTTGAAACTGTTTTTTTTAATGTTCCAACCTGTGTGAACCACTTTTTAAATTTTTTTTTTTTTTAATGTGTAAGTTATTCCTGGTTAGGCTATGTTTCTTTCTTGCTTTCTTTTCATTGCAAAATTAAGGGAACAAAATAAATGTAATGGAGGCTTCATGGAAGAAAAAACGTTTAATGATTTGGTCAGTTCCCTTACAAAACAAGGGTTTCACCATAAGCTTTAAATGGTTTGCTAAATTCCATATTTCTGTCATTCCATTGTTCTTTTTCTATTGATGAGGCACACAAAATGAGCACTATTCTTTTAAGCACTTAAAAAGAACATACATTAAATAGAATAATTACAGTGAATGGGCATACGGCCTTCTTAACACTCAGTAACAGAATGACTTTGACTTTTTAAAAATCCTTACCTTAAGCAGACACAAATCTGAAAAACAACAAACATATATACTATGGATTTGATTTTTGAATAACCCATCCCCCAACTCCCCACTGCCTTGCTTTTGGAAATGAAGAGCACGTTAGAATTTTCCGCTTTAGAAATAACAAAGAATTAGGAAGCTGTATCTGTTTAAGTTCCACACACACCCTAAGACATTCTAAGTATTTATTTATCATTGTGAATATAGTGAGTGCAGCTAAATTCACAACTCTGTTTCTGTTTTGCTCACATTCACATGTATGTTAAATAAAGAAATTGTAGATTAGAATTGGTAAATTAGAAAACATAAAACAACTACATAAAAAAGAAAACAACCCAATGCAAGATGGATTAATTCTCTAATCAGTGTAAAACGCATAAGTGGAAATCATAATTTTGAGGGGGCAGATTTGTATTTATTTAAAACTGACATCTATATTTCATAAAAGGAAATGCTATGACTTGCCTTTTACCTTAGGATCACTGCTCTCTGTGTACATGAAAACAATTGACATCAGGTATGAAGTTAATTGGAATCAACTGTGCCAGTCCTTACAGGCACACACCGGAATGTGTACCACTCAGGCTCGGCTTACCATAATATTCTCTATGGAATAGTTGACCACAGGATTCTCATTCACAAACAGCCAGGTTAAACAGTTAAATGCTAGCAAATCCTGCATAGCCCTGTGGGAAATTTCACTTTAATCCCAAACTTATAAGAGGACAATCAAAGCCCAAAGCCTGGTAACAAATCTGATCCTCTGTTGCAATCTTCATCCTCATGGGAAGGAGAGAGGTGCTCTCCGCACAAGCCCGAGATGGATAAATACCTAAATGATGAGATAGATGGGGAATGCAGAAGAGGTGTCTGGCCTCAGCCATTCGCTTCCAATTCCATATTACACTGTGAGAGGCAATTCTTGTGCAGCTCAGAAGCAGCCAGTCCTGATTACTAGAAGTTGAAGTGTGGCTTAAGGAATGATTAATGACAATGTCGGGAGAAAAACAAAGCACAATGAGAGTTATCTCTAATCCACCTGCTTGCAGATGCTATAGTAAGGGAATGAAAATGGCCCCGGTGAGCCCTGATGATAAAAAAATCAAACTAGAAAGGTGCAAAGCTGTAGATACGTATTAATCTGATACATAAAAACTAGGTCTTAGCTTGAATAAAGCATTAGGCATGAATGGAGCCTCATAGGTGATAGATACCGGGCCATAGTGGACTTCACATTGTCTGTATTTTTTAAATCAAACAGAACTGTTCCCTTCAGTATTGCCTTTGACATTAATAGGTTGGTATTTGAAAAGTCACAGTTCACTAGATGAGCAGGCTTGTGAGTGCAAGCTCATTAAACAAACCCCCTTTTCTTGTTGTTCTTAAAAAAATATGGTGACACCATACCACCACCTTGTGGTTTCTCTGAGCATGTACATGCCACCCCCAGAGAAGTCTAAAATCCAATCACATTTTCCAAACATATAAATCCAGGTGGAATGTAATTAATTGTAAGATCAATGGTGTATTTTATAAGCAAGCGCATTTATGAGCAGCTTTCACCTAAGACAACACATTGCCAATAAGATCACTGGAGTTTCACAATGTATTTTTTAATGCAATAGGAGGTCTCAGCCTGGTCATTCCAGTTACATCTGCTCGAATTCCAGGCAACCAGTGCAGTGAAGATCAGAAGACATCACATACACATCTATCCAAACAGAATGAACAAAAGCCTTTTGCCCACCTGCTCCCCTTCAAGTAGTCACTGATTTCAAGAATCTAATACAGCTAAGTAATAACACCAAGCTTTTCATAATTTTTCTGGTGGAAAGATTGTAGAAAATTGAAATGTATATATGTGCTGTTTTGCTCATGTCCCCAAATACATATCAACAGATCTCCAAGGACTTTTATAAGCTGAATTTTCATGTTCATTTTGTCGGTCTCCATGATCAGCCTTTGATATGAACTTAATTCCACTGATGTGATAGCGTTCAGTCATTCCATTTAGGAGGTAGCCACTCCTGTTAGAAGGCAATGATGGATGACTCCCCAGTCAGTGCGGTCTTCAGAGACCAACTTATGCCTGGGTTTGGGAAAGCCAATTCTGCTTTTGTCCAAAATGCTAAATGCCTATTGCATTCTCTCCCCTTTAATCTAGCTAGCAACAAGTTAAATGTTAATTCATATTTCATGCAAGTTTTTTAATATTGAAAGTCTAATGAAGATTTAGTGTTCCGTTTTTTAACAAGGCTGACATTACTGTTGAAAGAAAGCAAATACATTATTTTAATTAATATCAATTCATAAGTGCTCCTGATTTATATATTACACAAAGAAAGAAAGTGTCTTGTCATACACTACAATTGATTCTGTATTCACCCATCATTTACTCAGAGCCCACTTCCCCCCTTCTTCCGTGGGAAATGCACCATGGAAGCTGCCATGTAGAAGAAGTGTGTGTCTCTAACGTGCGGTTAACACCATGCTGTGATCACCTCGCCCCTATTTCCTTATGAGGAGTTTCCAGTCAGTTATAGCCAACTGTGCTTATCTCCACCTAACATCTTCTACTCTCAAATAAGCAGCCTCTATTGTTTTAAGCTTAATGTCTTTGTGTATGGCATAGCCTTCCAGTAATCGTGGAGAGCCTGACAATATGTGTGCTACAAGGGCATAATGTTAGGCTAAAGGAGGTGATTAATAATAGCATTTTTAATGCAGCTGGGAACAAGAATTGCCATACAAACCAAAACATCTTCAGCCATTTAGTTAAAGTGTAGAATTAGCAAGATGACAAGGACCTGAACAGAGAAACAAATGCCCTGTCTTATGTGTTATGACAGTAGGCAGTTAGGAAAATTCCAGAATTTTGGAAGGTGGTCTGATCCCACCCAACCATCATTGAATTGAATATTATCTATTAACTAAATGCTGTGGGATTTTCTTCAGTTCTCTCAACTGCAGTAAATTATCTTCTTTTGAAGACAAATCATGTTTTCCTCATGCAAAATCTCTACCTTAAGGTGGGCAAGGCTCACGTCCTGCTATCTTTCCTCTCCTCAATCCCATTTCCACATATACACTCTGTCAAGTTACATATGTCAATTTCCAAAGGAACAACAACAAAAGTGGACACCAGGGTACCTCACAATCTGTGCCACGAATAAGAAATATTTCTGAGAAACACTTCTACATCCCTGCCCCAGAAAGACCCCAGAGATAAGGGCAGAGGCTGGAAGACATCCTGTGGGTGGGCCACTAGGAGGAGGAGGAACCCCAGTTCTTATGCAGAAATGTTTTAAAGCCAAAGAAAAGATTTCATTTCTTCTTAATTGTTGGGCTGTAGCACAAGCCAGTAATTATTTTGTCCCCCAGAACCTCAACAAAAAAAACCCTACCCTTAATGCTTCATGCCTGAATCACTCCAACCAATAATGCTGGCTGCTGTTTCCGGGGAGAAAACAGCTTGAAGCCCCAAGTCAGGAGATTAATCTCACCCCATTTTTATGAGAAAAATAAATCATTTGCCAAAAACAAGACAATTGGGACCGTGAGAGAGGACTTGACCCAAAATACCTGCCAAATTCCTGTCTGGTTAAACCTACTTCCTTCGTTCAATCTGTTTAAATCTAAAGGTCTTTTTGTCTTTCTGGACTGTCCTGAGGCTCCATCCCTGGCGGTGGACTTGGCTCCTCCCCCAACTTCCTGAAAGGCAGAAATAGCCTGAGTGTTCTGTGCACATATTTTTTGCTCTGTAGGGTCAGCTAAAACTTGGAAAGATGCTTCAGAAACCTGAGAAGGAAGCTCCACCCTAAAAGGAATGTGTGTTACCTTTATACTCTATAAAGTTAAGCATCTCCCAATTTACTCACTCTGGCATGATTATTTATCTGGCACTGTATTGCAGCAGTAACCCAGGGAGTTGCTGTGTAGTTACTGTTAGCACTCTTGTTTTGCAGTAACTCTGTAAATAACTTGTGTCACTATTCTATGTCCCATTTCCAGATGGAAGATAAGATGTTATTTCTGCTTCAGTGCAAAATCTGAACAGCTGATGTAAGGAGGTGTTCAGATTCCTATCTAAATTACATGCCAGACATTCTGCATTAGCATTGTTAGGCAGGTTATTTATCTACAACCTGAATATATTTCCAGGATATCAAATGATGATTTATACGCTCTCTCCTTTGATGTGATGTGCAAGCCTAGAGCTATATAAGAAAAATTTTAAAACTACCTCCACTGAAAATCTTAGCTTAGAAAAATGGATTCAGCATTGTTCTATTTACCTTAATTAGCACAAATCTTGGCCATATTTGTTTATAACACAGTGTTAGTGACTACACAAAATAATTACGAAGCTGTCTACAAGGCCACTGGGTATGCACAGAAAACTACACGGTCATTACTACCCAGCAGAGGGCAAACACATTGTATTTTATTGCTAATTTGGACCAAATCCCTGCAATTTGGTGTTTAAAGATTGTACATGGGTTATGAACATAAAGTTGTTGAATAAATGTACCATAGTATGTTTTTAGCATCTGGATGTTTTAATTAAATAATAGCTCCTTTCTCTATAGCTTAATGAAATACATTGAGTATCTGGGAATTCAAACAAGGTATGCTATTTGAGAAACTAATCACAAAAGAATGTGCTTGTGCTGTCTAGCTCCCATACACAGACAGAATTTGGAAGGGGAAAAATTAAAATGAAAAACTACATTTAGATGGACAAATGTTTGCTTTCCATATCATCTTCAGTCCCCTTTGTTAAGAATGAAGCTCTATACCTCTTCTACCCCACCCCGAGGTCTTCTGTCTTCCCAAGCAGAAGGTAGTGTGGACCCATGTGTTATTCCATTAGTTTATGTTTTAAGACTAAGAAGAGATATTTCTGCATTATAAATTACTTATAAACACAAGAACAAAGGGATGCTGTCAGGGCTGCTTTACTTCAAGAAAATAAAAAAGAAATGATGAATTTATGGAGAATCCAATTTGATAAAGAGGGAGGAGATGCAACTGCTAATTATTAACATCCATCTACAGACCGAGACCTGAGAGTAGAGAATTAGATGGATACATTTACATCTATCTGTCACCAAAAGAAATCTCTCTCTAATGGCATTCCACACTGTCACCAAACTCTCCCCATCTAGCTTAGTGAGCCTTGGAGACATGTGAAGGTATTTTAATCAACAGCAGAGCATGGGAGATAACAACTGCAGAAGTGGACATTCAAAAACAGCTTCCTTTCCTCCTGTAGTCTTTCTTCCCTTCTCAAAAACATAAAATAACAATAATAAAAAAGTGGCATGGTCTTTATCTTTGTACCGAGTTGATATGGGGGCAAGCAAGTTTTGAAAACTTTTCTATTTAAGCAGCTGCCACATCCCCACTGATAGCGAACACAGTTTGGAGGCAGAGGCACAATGGAATGTCCGACAGAAAAAAAAAGTTTATGATGTGAGAAATACATACCTATTTTTATTTTATTCTGACATTGAGCCTATCTCTTGTCTTCTGGACATTGCTTTTATCAGCAGGAGAGAACTGAAATGGGATGCTTTAGAAAACTCACAATCTTGAGCGGCTGCCTTCCTTTCTTGAAAAGAGCAGAGAGGAAAGATAAATATATTAAGAATTCGTCAAAGAAAAAGAAACGCTCTGTGCTGTGTGCAGCTTGCTGATGGGGGGGAGGAAATCAGCCCTTCTCTTGAACATTAGCTTAAGCCTATGGACCCTTGAAAAGGGTTGCAATTTTAATTTTGTCCTTGTCATCTTATTTTCAGTAGCAAGGTCATCTATACTTGGGAGGTTTCAAATCACCTTTGAAAAATTTAGGGCACTATTTTTATCTGTCACCCTTCTACACACAAGCCCTGGGCTGGTTCCCATATCTGCTATTCATAGATCTGGCCGTTTTCAGCCTGGATTTCTGATGTGTTGTCCATCATGTGATTTTTCCCAGTTGGTCTGCATTAGCCAGACAGGGTATGGGAAGAGGATTTTTTCCAATTCTCTTACTTTGTCACATATTTTTTTAAATCAGGCAGAAGGAATGAGTGGTGTGGTTCTTTTCAAAATTTTGGAGATGCTACTTTATTTATAGTTTTCTGTGCTGTGGATCATCTGTAAAATAAGACTTTCTGACAAAATCACACAACTATTAGTCCAAACCAGATTTGTTTTCTCTTTCAACATTATTGTGTTTTCAACTGAAATTTTCTTGGTTAATAAAGCTGCTTTAACATTTTCATAAACTTAAAGAATTTGGGAAATGTGGATTTAAAAAATGGGATAACTATCCAATACTAAGATTTCTATATATGTTTCATTTAGTATTTAGTGCTGGAAATAATGACTGCCTGCAGGAAGCAAGACTAACATTGGAGACAAAGAAAAAAAAAACGCTGAACATAACTTCTGTTCTTTCTACATGGACACTTCCCAAAGAATGGGACAGGTAGAGAAACTGATATTTATTTTGTAATTACGTACAAAGTTGATTATGATTGCACTTTGAAACACTGCATTATAATCTATAAAATGGAGATGTTTAGCAAGCATTTTCTCTCACATTCAGTTATCATTAAAGTTGTTTTGTTTTGGTTTGTTTTACTAAAGAAGTAAAATACTGGAAACAAGCCTGCAAATCTCTATAGAGTTCCATACAATGGAAAGCTAGCCATGAATTTAATGGGGTCATATGTGGTGAACTGGAATAGATGGGCCTGTTTTTAATAGCAATTTTGTTAGAAAAGTACAGAGAGGTCAGCCAATAAATCAATCTAAAGTAAACTTCTGTGAACTGCTCACTTCTCATTTTTTCCCAAATACTTCTCATGTATTATCTGGAATGTGCGTAGAGATGTATAGAAATTCCAGAAGCTTTTCCAACATGGTTTACCAGATGTCAGAATTAGACCAGGGAGCTTGGAGACCGTAGGTTCAGGAAAAACTACAGAGTGAAGGGACCAGTTTGGGGACACACCAACTAAAGAAGGGAATCAGGATGGTAGACCTATTAGTGTCTGGAATGTAACCCCTGCCTTCTAAAGGAACACAATCCCTATTCTCCAAACCTGTAAAACTTTGACCAAGGAGGAGAAAATAATTGAGTTCTGGGGTATCTGGGCCAGAAATGAAAGGAACAAAAATAGATTAATAGAGAACACCAAAGGGGTTGGAAAGATTACTCTGTGGGGTCTGTGCCCCAAAACATGGCAACTGAATCTAGGATACCTTTACCTAGAAAGCAAATGTCCGGAGGCATATCTCAGGGGCTCACTTTCACTGACACAAGAAATTCAATACTGAAGTTCTGATAACACCTTCATGAGCCTAGAGACAAGAAAGAGCCCATGGTTGAAAAGAAGGGACAATGACCTGTGACACAGAAAACCTTCCTCCACCACAAACTGGCCAGTGACTTGAGCAAACCACTTCATGTTTCTGGGCCTCTGTTTCTTTATTATTTGTACAAAGAATTTTGATAACAGGCTTCTTGTAAGAATCTTATTCTCTCATTCCCTTTCTCTCTCTGACATATGCATAGGTATACACTTGAAAAATGAACTGCACAGACTTCTTTTTGGTATAAACTATACCATATATTACAGAAAGGTGAAATTTTTTTACGATTTTCTCTTATCTATTTCATTTCTAGTTTTTACAAAATAAAAATCACATTCAAAGATTGACTATAAACAAATTCTCCAAGTTTTCTCCATCTAATTTTGAAAGACCAAAACAGGTTTTTCAACAACTGAACAGTGAGCAGTAGGTCTGCAAAAGTCATTGAATTCTCGACAGAGAGTACAATAAATGCATGATGAAGGTACTTGAAGTTCTGAAAATGGGATGATAGAAAGAGAAATACACATCCTTACACAGAACAACTTACACAGATATATGGGCATTAATATTAAGCTAACAAGATAAATTTTTTAAAGCCTTTTATCAAAAAACTTTATGCAAAAATCACTATTATTTCTTCTTTACATTAGCTTCTCCCTCACACTACACATTGAGCTTCCCTGTTCCATGTCTCCAGCACCCATTTCTTTGCTCTCACTGTTCTCTGCACCCACAGAGTTCTTCATGGATACTCCAGATCCAGATTCTAGTCACCCCTCAGGCTCAGCTCCCACACAGGGTAAACATATCTCTAGTTTTTCCTCAGACAGTACTAGTTTATACGTATAGGTTCAGTATAAATATTAATGGCTCTCCTTTTGTTTTCTACCTTAGACAATTAATTCTATAGTCAGTGTACTGGTTATCAACTGATTGCCTCTTGGCTCAAAATACTCCTTTCATTGCTCTGCTTTGTGATACTGGAGCTGCACCATATAAAGGATGTCCTTTGCCAGATGCATTATGACATAATGTTGGGTCAGTAGATGGCACTGGAGGGACAAACTAAACTACCTCTCTTCTTGGTTCCGTTCTTCTTTCTCCTACCACACAGTGGCCAGTGGATGGCTTTCTGGCCAGTTATGTGCAGGCACCCAAAGCAGACACCCTCTAGCAAGTTCTATCCACAGCTAAGCAGGTGACTTCTCATGAGTTCTGCTGGCTCCCAAGACACTGCTTCCTGCTCACCAGAACCTCAGCAAACTTTCCCACCATCCAGACAGCAAAAGCAAAGTTCATAAACCCAGTTTCTGCCTCTTCCAAAGAACTATAAGACTAAGGCAGCATGTCTCCACCCTGGAAAATCTGTACTGGAGTTAACAGAGATAAAGAAAAATTTTAAGATATATTACTATAATGAGACAGTACTAAAAAAACAGTACCCCTTGGCCTCAGAAAATACGTGATTTTAAAAATAAGTGTTCCTAATGATACAAAAACCTAGAATTCAAAGTTAACTATCTGATGCTCTCAGTGGGAAGAATAAATGTTTCTTAGGGTGTATAATCACAGATATATATGCTTGTATAGACAATTGTACATATTTTTAAACCACTGTATTGTAATTTTCCTTTAGACGAGCTAGTACTTTACCTTGATGATTTGCACTTAGTATTTGATAAGAAAATATTGATTAGAGAAGAGACATACCAATTTGGTTAGGACTAAAATTTAGTCAGATGGGAATTTTCCAGTTTTTAACCTCAAGCTGTTTTTGTAAAGCCAAGTTGTTACTGATAAGAGAAGAGGGAAGTGAGAATCCTAATGATTCTCTGAAGAGAGACGTGATCCCAATGACCGTGGAGGATCGTACAACTGTTCTATCAAATACCCCAGTTCTGCTTCTGTGGTCCTGCCCCCCACCACCACCTTGTTGACACCATGCCTCTCCAGGTAATTGGCTCAGGACATATACAGGTGAGCAGGAGAAACATGTGTCACTTCTAAGATAAGCCTTTTGGAGCCCGTGTGGGATGGCCCGTGTCCTCTTCCCCTGTGCCCATGACAGTGGCCATGTTGCACCTGGGTCCCCATCTGAGGATAACATGGAGCAGTCAACCCACAACAGACATACAAAAAATAAGCCTGTGTGGATATAAGCCATGGTATCTCGGGTTGCTACTGTAGCATGACCTAATTCATTCTAACTAATTTCAGACAGCAGTGGATAACTGAAAGGTAAAAAAGGGAAAGAAAGACTCTAAGAAATGGGTGAACAGCCAGAGTGACAGGAAGAATAGTGGAGCCCATGGGAATCAGAGCACTTCGCCATGTTGTGCATCTTCACGACATAACAAAGTCCAAGTACCCTATTCTTAATGAGTTTGCCCTGGCTTCTGAGTTGCTATTTTTACTACATATTTGAGATCCCTCCCTACCTCCATCACTATAATTAAAGCAAAAAATATTTTAGATTCCATACATAAAACAAGTACGTGAAGGATAGACATGCACTAACAAGAGAGCTAAGGCTATGAAGTACAAAATCTAATAGAAAATATGATGGTATGCTCATAACCACAGATACACACCCATGAAGGCAAGGTAAGTTTTACACTTTTCCACAAAATCAGTAGCACTGTATGTCTATAGGAGTTTATAATTGAGTCTAATAATGATGTCAGATTGATTATATTAGACAAATAACAAATATATTCCCCTCATCTATTAAGTGGGAAGACCATTAGACTCTTTAGCAAAAGGAAAATATTGTTGCCGACATGTGTTAAGGATACACAGGACCCTCAATTACAGGCATAATAAGTATACTGAGAGCTTAAACTAACCAAGTACATATACAGTTTACAGCATATACAGTTTGCCAATTTCTAAGGAATCATAAAAGGAAACGTAATACAGCACAAAAAATCATAACACCAAAACTATGTTAAATATGATTCTGTTTTGTAAAGATTCACATGCACTAGAGGATCTTGCAATGCCTTGTGATCATCATTTATTATGAGACCCTATTAACAATGGGAAGATGCAGAAACCATATCCTTTGAGAGTATCTTGTACTTAACATGAGAGTCAGAAGATGCAGACACAAGCCCATACTTTGTCACTTATAAATAGGAAGAACATACATCTTTTTCCCCAAAACAGTCTTGGTTTGTGCTGTTGACATGACATACTTACTAATGTTATTTGCTTTCAGTCTCAAAACTATCCTCATTGAGCAAAAAATAATATGGTTACCCTACTTATGTCTTCTTGAAGATCCATTTAAGATTTCAGAACCCCCGTTTCCTCAGTTTCAGAAATGATTATCAAATTGAGACAACATATACCAAAGGGATTTGCAAGCTCTTAAGCATTACATATATATAAAGTATCATCACTATTATTGAAAAAATTTTTGATACTCAAATCGAGCATCAAATTATAAGGTGTGCTGTCTTAAGAAAATACTATGTCCTTTTTATTCCCATCCTTCGTTCATTCAACAAATATTCACTGGGTTACTACTTTAAGCCAGGGTCTCTACTTGTCACTGGAGATGGAGATGAAAAATCAGCAAATGGTCCTTACTCACCCTTAAACTCACTAGAGTTTACACTAGTGCCTCTGTGAAAATTAATCTTCTTGGAAACATCTGAAAGAATAAAGGCAAATCTATTTTTTCATTTAATTGGGGAAACAACTTGAGTGCAGAAAGGTAAGGTTCTCAGATTACTCTGCAACTCAATTTCTTTTGGATGGAGGCTAAAACTCAAAATTTTAGTTCATACCTGTACTCTGGCCAGTTCATTATTTTGTTTTTAAAGGATTAATGGAAATTCTTATAGTGCTCTTGATCTTACCTCAAGAGATCTCTGAGTTCATCTTGGCCTCTAGGCAGGATTGCCCTTAAAGGCAAACCAAAAACAAGACTAATCCTTGCAACTGTGAACAAAGTTGGTCAGTCATGTTTATACTGGCTCCACACACCAATCAATCTTCAGGATGTTAGCTGCAAACTTAATGGCCCCATCTTCAGAACATTAGGAGCTGCCATAGTCCTACAGACCTCAAAGGTATCCAGCATGTCAGTTGAGAAATGGAAGACTTTTAAAGGAAATAAAAAGGAGGGAAGCCTTCCGTAATCAAATGTCCAAGTAAAGAACAACTGAGTACAGTTTTGGCAATGGTTCTACAAAGTTAAATTTTCAGGGTGAATACAAATATGAGTCTTTTTCTGTTACATTCTGTGGCTATCAATACAGCAGCTCCTTTTTGACACTAACATATTACTACTCTATAACTACAAAGAGTATAAAATTATTAATAACTAGTATTAGATGAGCACCTAAATAATTATGTCAGATCCTAACTAATTGCATCAGATCCTTTAAAAAGTCAGATCCTAACTAATTGCATTTTCTGCATCCTTCCAGGTCCCAAAACCATATTTTCGTCAGACCTATTCTATGGGAGTTAGAAAACATCCTGACATATCTGACCCAAATGCTTCCTCTGATACAGCTGTAACAACCATTCAGAGAGCTCCAAGTGCCCTCTTTTGGCCTGTATAGAGAACTGCAATCTCCTTCTATGGTCAAAAGAACCTTTCAGAAAAAGAATATGTTTATAACAAAGCCCGTGACCTATGAGCAAACTACAATGATGACTAGACAAGTAGATGTTGCCTCTAGTCAAAGCACTTTTGGCTTTCAGAAATCCTCATTAAATGAGTTTCATTATACATCCTTCTCAATCCTGGTCTGCAAACATGGCTCATTCTTAACCTTTCAGTAGAACACTGGATTTTATTAGCAATTTGGCAGGGATGCATGGTTCTCTGTCATATAAACTGCCTCTGAGAGCAGGTTGTGGCCAACAATTATCGGTCCTCTTGTCCTCTCTCCACTTGGTATTTATTTCATTTACAAAATAGCTTGTCTATTCCTTGAGGGCATGGACCATATATTGTTTATCTCTATACTCCCAAGAACCCAGCCCAGTGCCTGGCATGTAGTAGGGGCCCTCTAATAGCTGACAGGATGGTAGAATGTGAGAGAATTCATTTGGAGCAAATCTTCAGTCTTACCATTGTTGGAATGGATTTTCTTCCTTCAATCTATCTTGTTCTAATTCTCTGGTAAACTTTCAGCAGCTTTCCTTTAGGACTTTTGGAACTTGAGCAAAGCAATAAAGACCCAGTGATATTAGGTGGTATAAGTTTTCCAAAGGCAAGAAGAGAAACTCAGAGTTTTATGATCCTCTCACCAGGTCTCCACCTTTTAAAAGTCTACAGAAAATGCAATATTAGTTGCAACCCTCTGTCTTCTTTCTACCTTGGTAAAGAACTAGACAGGTTGGTTATATGCTGGTAATAAATTCAAAACCTACTAGGTCAACATCAAGCTTCATAATATATTGTCATGGGAAATGCTGTCTTTGAGAGATACCATTGAGCAATCTTAAGATATCTTGAGCAATATTCTAAATTATTTTCTCAGGTGATTTTTACCATTCTGATTAGTGCTACTGCTGAGTATAGTGGATGAGTGTTAGAGATGCTTGCTTGCTTGGTTTCAGAAAAATTTTTTAATGTGACATGTACCTCAGATAACATATCACATCTTTTCTGAGTGTGGCTTTCTGAAATTCCAAAAGACAAAGTTGGCTGTATATTTCACATACAATCTAAATCACAGCACAAGTCCATAATGGCTGCCTATATGACCAAATTAAGTTTTATGAAAAGTTATCTTAAAAGAGATTTGAAGAAGTATACTTTGATCAGATAGGGTCATTCTTTGTCAAGAATTGGCATTGACTTCACCAGACCCAGGGCACCTTGGCAACTACTTGACTAGAAAGGCTGGAAAGGCAATGAATGGTACCAAGGATCATGGTGCCCAACTTGGGTGACTTCCTAAGGGGCTGACATTTACACAAAGCTGTTGAAACATAAGCCTAAATAGAGACACCCAATAAAAATGAATAGAATAAGAGCTATATAGCAAGATAGTAATAGATGGTCCACTCAAGTCTATTCGATATCTGCATAGAAAAAATATACAAAGAAGTAATAAATCTTATGAATGATAATTTTTGGAAGGGGTATGTAAAAGGCATAAATCACTTCTATCTTTTCCTAGTCCAAGAAAACTTTATAAAATGACTGAAATAGGAACACTACTTTCATAGAAGCTGCAACAAAGGATTAAAAGTCAACTGTTGGTAGATAAAAAGGTAGAGTAGCATATAAATAGAACAAAGCTCTTTGCCAGCAATAGAAACTTTGCTTGAAAATTTTGTTTTTTTAAAATTCAAAATTTTACCACTCTTTTTATACTAATATTTGAGGAACTGATGGCTAAATTGAAATGTGACATAGTAATCAACCTAATGGGGCAAAACTAATTAATCAGTGGAGATTTTATAAATTCAATCAATTTATTTTAAAAACCCCAATAGAAAAGGAGAGAGATTTATAATGGAGATTACTAGTCTTTAAGGCAATGAGAAATTTCCATTTTAAGTCTTAGCTGTAAAGTATATCATTAATAAAAATGACTTTTCACAGCACAGTAGATAAAACTTTGACATCTATGTGTATTGACATATGCATACAGGAATATAAACCTGTATGTCTAAATGTATGTATATATACACACACACACACATACATACATATATACATAATCACAAAACACAGTTGCTTGGGGAAATATTCAAATAAAGAAACAAACCAATAAATCTGTTTTGCAGAAACTGTTATCATTTCCCCTAAATACATACTCAACAAAGAAAATATGGTATTAAATATGATATATTTATTAACATTTCCAAGATTGCTTCAGGTTTATAAATTTTTTCTTTGAGCTAAAGCAGTCTGTCTTTGATCATTATGCATAAACATTTAGTTGAGCAGGAAAGGAAATTTTCTGAAAAAATATGCTCAGTCCCTTGCTATGGCTATATTGTCAACAAGCTAAGACTTTCCACTGCTGCTTGATCATCCACTGCTTCATGAAAATAGGAGAGGCAAAGGTGAAGGTCTGACCTTGTGGTGATGGTATCTATCTATCTTTCTATCTATCTATCTATCTATCTATCTATCTATCTATCTATCTATCTATCTATCTATCAATCAATCAATAATATCTAGATCTAGATCAAACCATTATCTAGTCCAGAGTTCATAATTTTTTGTGCCATGGACTCCTTTTCAGTTTGGTGAGATCTGTGGATCCTTTCTGAGAATAATTTTTTTAAACATATATAATAAAATACCGAGACTAACAAAGAAACCAAGTATACTTAAACATATTAAAACATTTTAAAACTGAAAATTATGATAAAATAATTTAATTCACATGCTTCTTTAACTTATTAAACATCAATACCTAGGGGTATACTTAATAACTACTATAATTTAAAATACTGATGAGCAGAAATGACATTTTGAGGGCTCTACAGCAATAATAACACTATAAAAATATCTGCCTTATATCTATCGGTAACAAATTCACAAATACTGATAAAGCAAACGTGGTTTATTGACTGCATTGTTAACTAGGGGAAATGTTAAATCTCTGTGAGAAATTAGTGAAAAGAAAGGTAAAATTTTTCCCCATCCATGCTCATGTACTCCCATATCTA
The DNA here is from genome assembly GCF_030020395.1 of Manis pentadactyla. Classification (NCBI taxonomy): domain Eukaryota; kingdom Metazoa; phylum Chordata; class Mammalia; order Pholidota; family Manidae; genus Manis; species Manis pentadactyla. The sequence goes on from NC_080029.1 coordinate 87,371,138, forward strand.
AAAAAAAATCCCAATATAGGCTTACAGTAGATACACACAGATCTTTAATGGTCTGACTTGAGTACAGCAATAGTGCATATTCCTTGCTAAAGAAAAAAATGTTTGTCTACATTCCTTCCTGTGTTATTCATACAACTTACATAAATCTTGACAATACTAATCTTATGAGGAAAAAGCAGTACTTAATATTTTACATTTTAAAATTATTAATGGAATAGTTAAGAGCAATTAGTACACCACTGAATTGTTTCTAGACCTCATAACATGGGGAGAATATTAGAGAACCAAATGACAAAGTAGTAAAAGAAAAGGGGATCAAATGTACCTGCATATTTTAATAGAATAGTAAAGGTTTAAATTCAATGGTGAGTAAGAAGTGGCCTAGAGATTTCAGATAGAAAGGTGCTTATTAACCATTGTTTCCAAATGTTGTTCTATGGCTGCAGATCTTGGGTTGAACAGCTTGCACAGCAGAGCTAAATGTGGATAGAGTTTGAGAAAGCTGAGTGAAACAAATATCATATAGAATAGAGGGAAGCATTGTTCAAGGAGCTTGGCTTAAAAAGAGAATGGAGGGAACGATAGGGTCGGATGGTAATGGTAAGGAGTGGAGTTAAGAGAGAGAAGAAGTAAGGTTTGAAAGCCTGAAACAATATTGAGGTTTCCCATTTCCTGGACTTCAAATCTACTCTCCTCCAGGTGGATGTGACACTTTATAATATATTCCTGATCTCAAAGCTAAACTATTCACTATTTTCTGACCTTGCTAGTGTACTTTCCATTAGCAAACTATACCTTAATGCTCTTCTCTTTATCTCTACTTCTAAAAATTTCACTTTTTCTTCAAGATGAGGCTCAAATGCCAATTCCTTAAAGTCTTTTCTAATAAACATTTTCTAGATAAAATTAATCTCACTTCTCTACCTTAGCTTTTCATCATACTACTGTATCACACTATGCCCTTCACTGGGTTGGTTGCGTAAATGACTAGAGAATTAGAATGACTGAGAGCTTTATGACGAAAGTCCTAAGTTCCTCGTGTTTGATGTTCTTTGTAGCATCTAGTATCATGCTTAGAATATAAGAGGTACTTAATAAATGTTTATATGTTACCAGTAATATCTCAATATGAACCAAATTCAAGGATTTTGTACCAGTCATAGAGGCATGTTGTTCCTGGCCAGTGGCAATGCCCAGGATGAAGACACAATCATGTACTCATTAGATGTCAGCTCCAGAAATGACCTCACCAGCCATATACCTCAGTTGAGTTTTAATGATGACAAAAATTAAACTCAAAAAAAATTTTGCTTATTACCCAAGATCACGGAGCCTGAAAAATAATGTAGATTTCCTAATATCCAGTCCACCAATCTTTTGCCTTCACTGTAAAATATATTAAGAAGACACTCACAGAATGCCTCCACCTCTCTAGTGTTCTAGCCCTCATTCTTGGCCCTTGCCCAAGGTCCATTATTAACATGCACAGCAGGCTACCAGCCAAAGGAATTTGTTGGACATGAATTTAGGAACTGGGGCTATCTTATCCTAGTTCAATGCCTGACTTAGAGTGGATGTTCATAAGACTGGATGAATTGCTTGAAGTGATAAAAATATTTAAAACAAGGGATCCATGGATTGGAACATGGCCATTCATATTATAGCCGGTACTTTAGGTATGGTGGTTATAGCAACATTCCTAGCAAGATTTGATCTATAATGCCACCACAAAACTCACTTTAAAATCCAGATGCATCAGGACATTTCCCACCACAACCACTGAGCCAAGTGAGGGATGCTTCAGGAAAACCTCTCAAAGGACTTGACATGAAATCCCTGGAGTCTAGAGGACATACAGTCCAGAGGCTGACTCTAGTCTGGAAAGAGTCCAAATGCCTAAGGATTGTAGGAAATGCTACTTTTTATGGCCAAGAAGAAGAAAGGGCTGTGATGGGAGCAGTCTGTACTTCCAGAGTTGAGGGATAAAAGAGCCAAATGTTCCCTTTGAGCAGGAATGGATGCCAAGGAAAGTAGCAGGACTTGAGTTGCCATGAAAGGGCCGTGTCCAGACAGTCACCCTCCAGAGGTAGGTGACTCCAACAGAAAGAACCAGGACCAGAGTCAGCCAGAGGTTATATCTCCTTTGCCAGGAACAATGCTATATGGGTCTCTAAGGAATCAAAAAAAATCCCATCTGCCACTCAGAGGGCTATAAAGTCATACAACCACTACAATAATTAAGAAAGATCTTTATTCCTCCTTCCCCTCTTCTCCCTCACCTCACCCTCACCTTGAGAAGCAAGCAGCACAAGGAGGAATTGAAAAAGTAAAGACAGATCATATGTCCTCTTTCCCCACTACAGATTTCTGAGCCTGAATTAGGCCGGGAGCTATAGGATAGAGATGGGGAGAGAATCTCTAAATTGAAAGACAGATTGAATATTTGACATTCCAGATACTGGGCTTCCAAGTTGAGTACCCTTGCTATGCCCACGGCAACTTGTTTCCATGTATGCTTATCATACAGTGTATGTGTCAGACCACATAATGTAGAGCTCAAGAGCTCTAGCTGAGCAATTTCCTTAACCTCACTAAGACTCAGTTTCCTCATATGCAGAAAGAGAGTAACAATAGTACTACTTGATCAGCTTGTTGTGAAAAATGTGGTAGGACATGTGAAGCAGAAGATTCTTGCATTTAACCAGTACTTATTGAATAAATACTGTATTAGTTTCCTAGACTGCCAAAAAAAAGAACCACAAACTGGGTGGCATAGAACAACAAAAATGTATTCTCTCACAGTTCTGGAGGCCAGACATCTAGAACCAGGGTGTCAGCAGGGCCCTGCTCCCTCTGAAGGGGCTGGAGGAGGATGTGCCCCAGGCCCCTCTCCTGGCCTCTCTAAGGAACTTGGCTCTAGGCAGCAGAGCTGTAGTCTTTACATGCATTCTCCCTGCAGGCATGACTGTGTTCAAACTTCTCCTTCTTAATGAGGGCACCAGGCATATTGAATTCGGGTTTAACCCTTCCCCAGTATGACTCCTCTTAGCTCATTACATCTGCAACAATCCTATTTCCAAATAAGGTTTCATTCTAAGATAGTGAGGACTAGGACTTCAATGTACAAATGTCTAGGGTATGCAATTCCACCCATAATACCTATTATATACCAGATACTTCTAAGCACAGGCAGTCTCCAGTAAATAAACTGTACTTAGGGTATTTGTGTACTAATTGGGAAAGTCACACAATATATGACCAAATGGACAAGGTAATTTCAGATAGATGTAAGACTGAAGAAAATAAAATAATGGATGAGAGCAGGGGTCCTCAAACATTTTGGTCTCAGGACCCCTTTTCCTGTCAGACCCCAAAAGCTTTTATGTATATGGGTTATATATCTGTCAGTAATTACCATTTTAGAAATTCATTCTATTTTATCCATTATTCCAAGTTGAAAAATGGCATATGTTTATTTAATACATCATGTGGAAACACCATGTTTAATACCGAAAGCACTAAATAAATTAATGCTCAGAAAAATATAAAATTTCAGTGTCAATTTTATAACTCAAAAACATGATTTCTACACCATTGTGGAACATTGGTTCAAGCGATCACTCAAAAATTATGCCTAACTGAACCACACCTAGTCAAGTATCTAAACAGTGTGTACCTACTGGTAGATGATAACTTATGGCCACTTACCTCTAAATCTTTGATTCTCAGCCTAGCTATACCTTAATTACCTGAGGAGTTAAAAATTTTTCATGACTAAACTCCACCCCAAATCATTTTAAGTCAGAATGTTTGACTGTGGGGTTCTACTAGGTTATCAGTGTCAATCTCCTTATTCCACTACAGATAATTAAGGAAAATACAGTAGCAATGGAGAGTTGAAACCAAAAAGATACAAATGCTAGACAGGTGATTTTAAGCTGGGATTGAGAGCCACTGCTCTATTCTAGACAAATTATATTAATTCCATCTGTATATAGACGGTCAAGTGATTTCAATACTGGAAAGAAAACTTCAATTCTTGCTGCCTTGGAAAATGCCCAACAATCTGTCCTTTAAAAAGGTTGAAATGTCAAATGACATTGTTTCCTACAAAACTGAATTAGTGTGTGACCTCAAAAGTTAATATATTCAGATCTTTCCTTTACCCTTAGAAGGTCAAATATTCACAACAGTCATAAAATCTACACTGCTCTATACTCCCAGGATTTCTGAGGCTGTAGGAAGAGTTTATTAAATTAAAGGAAAAAAATCCCCTATTGAAGGAAAGTTATAACTCTAAGAAAAAGTAAGGCTTCGCAAAGATACAACTAAAGAAAGAAATGTATCATTGACACCACAGTAGTTGCATGATGCTTTACAACTTAGAAAACTTTTCGGGCATCTGTCAATTGGTTTGATCCTCAGAACAGTTTTATTTAGTGACTATTGCTCATATTTCCATTTTTATAAAAGGAAGAGGTTTAGTGATTCATCCAATACTAATAGCACAGATAAAACCTGAGCTCAGGTCTTATTCAGGAAATCTTAAGCCCTTTCAAGTGCCTTTCCTTCTATGTGGGAATGTGTCAATATTTCTTCAACAGGTTTTCCTGTTAGATACAAACTATAATAAAAACTTCCTTCCCAGACAAAGTAAGTGCAAACTATGTTTATCAATTTTATCAATGTATTATTACTACTCATAGGATGAGTTCATTCACCAAAATAAAGGTATTTTACTAAATATTATTGAGCATTTCAAACCTTTCTTCTTATTAACAATAGTTCAAAACCAACAGTTACACAGTAAAACCAGTTTGGGGTATATTCCTTTAATGCTAGGAAGAATTTTTTTAAAACTTTTTCTCAGTATTATCTCTAAAGTAAGTCAGAAAAACTAAAAAGTATGAGAAACCTAACCATACTTGAATGCAATCATCCCTAGAAGACAATTCTGAGTCAAATGAAGAGGTACATAGTTAAATTAAAAAGAAAGAATTCCAGCATTTCACCTAAAACTCTGATGTATCAGAGGAAGAATGTAGTAATGGAAACCCATGTAAAAGGCCATACTTTGAGTGATAGTGATGAATAAGGATCCCAGTCAATACCCCATTTTAAATAACATCTGTGGCTCTTTGTATTTGGTAATAATAAAATGAGTCTCTTTGGTTTATGCTCTTACATAGCAGCTGAAGGAGAAACAGCCCTCAGAGTAACAAGGTGGCAGGGACAGCCCTGCCTTTCAAAGTATTTCCCAAAATAGCAATCAATTTCTACAGAATCAAAAACAGCTAGATGAAAACTGGACAGAGTAAGAGACCAAGGGCAACAGAAAAGCAGAAGCTTTGGTGAGAAGGCAGCCTGTAAATGTAGGTTTCCCAGGATTTTGATAGTAAGAGTGTTGAAAAAGTTTCTTATTGAAAGCAGGGTGTAATTGAATAAAAGAGTTTTCAAAATAGTGGGCAGTTAATTAGGCAGCATGGGGTAAAGCACAGTCAGTAATATACGAGGCTTCTGGGAGCCACAGAATGCACTCGTCTAATCTGTCAGGGCGCCAGAGGAACGAAAAAGCTGTTTTGCCTCTTCTGGAAACCTACCTGATACATTTGGTAGTGGCTTCCCCTTGCATTGCCTCTGCTCAAATCATCCCATATTACTCTGGCACTGTAAGCTGCGAACTTGGCCGGCTCTGAGAGCTATCAGATGTTTTTCTCATGCTTGCTGAACCTCTCTTAGACAAATTTTGCATTGTTTTTTGTGTCAGTTTTATCGTGGAACATCGTGTTGCCATCTGGGAAGAAAAACAACATGGTAGAGGAGCAGCTGGTGAATGGCAATGGACAAATAAACATTGGCAGGCACCAGCCATTAGGTGAGATAAGAGGGATGGGTGGCCGCCAACACCAACGATCCCTCACCACTGGAACATCTTTCACTGTCCCCTTCTCTCTTATCTTCATTCAAATTCATGGCAATTTTTCATTCAGAGGCTCCAGCTCTCCAAGTGTCAGGTGTTGGGCTTTCCCCTCTGTGTCTGGAGGAACAAGATAGATCTATACAGCTCACCACCAATTGAATCTCTCTCCCCAGGAAGACAATGGGATTCCTGAAGCAAGGGGAAAGCTTCTGATACCTTAACAGAAAGTCTCCTTTCAGGAATAAGAGACCAAAACCCTCACTAAGCTTTTCAACAATTTGGTAGCTTTATTTTGGTCAGACCCAACATCATCAGTATTGAGGGCTTTTAAACCCTTAAATATTTTAAGGACCTTCTACATGGTAAACCAATATAAATAATAAACATGCCTTTCAGAGCAGAACAGCAAGGGGAAGTAGGTAGCACCTAATTAATAAAGTTATACCCCATGGCTTCTTGTCTCTAAGATGTAATTTTACCATTGTAATATTTCTCAAATTGAGTTCCATAGAATAGATGTTAAAAAAATATCTGACAACCTCCAGGCGGCAGAATAAGTTGTGAAGTGCCAATAGTCATTACTGCCTGCACATGTGCAAACTGGCGAACATTTGAGGTGAACATTCATCCAACCACTTCAGTTGTATTATTTCTATTGTTGGAACCAACATGGTTGAATTTTTAGATTAAATTTGCATTCCAAGTTTTGGCTTAAAATATCTTCAAAAGGCTACGTTGTAATATAGCATTCATTTTTTAAAAAGTCGTTCAGTTTACAGAAATTTGCTTCATACAGCAACGTGATCTGAGGGAACAGGGAATAGAAATTGCTAAATTATTCAAAATAACAACATTTTTTAAGTTAGTAGAGGTTGGAATGATGAGCACATATGTCATGGAGAGTGACCCTCAAATTAGAACATCTATCTAACAAAATCTGAGTAACTTTCAATGTATAATTCACTTAAGGGAAAAATTTTATATATTCACTATATTAAATATACCTTATAGTCAATATATAACTCGGTGAGGGAAAAATTATATACACAACATATGCTAATTAAGACATAATAATTAATATAGTATATGTTAATTCCATTAAGGTAAATTATGTGTTTATGTATGTTAATTGACATAATTAACACATAAACACATGTCAATATAATTGACATATAAACATGTGCTAATTACAAATAATTTCCCCTTAATTGAATAATTACATATTATATGTATATATAATATTTTCATACATATGAATTTAACCAAAAGAAAGTGCAAATGCAAACAAAACCCTGTAACTTTTGACAAGACTATATATACTCTTGAATCCTAAAAATGGGTGATTTTACAAGCAATAAGAGCTGTTTGTAAAAGCCAGTGGTTCAGAACCTTTAAATGCTGGAGTGTAAAAGGCTTTATAACAAATTTGATTGTGATAGTTATGAAAATGGCATGAATTATACACAACACTCATTATAAAAAAATACATAAAACCTATGTGAAGGGAGAGGGAGCCAAGATGGTGGCGTGAGTAGAGCAGCGGAAATCTCCTCCCAAAACCACATATATCTATGAAAATATAACAAAGACAACTCTTCCTAGAATAAAGACCAGAGGACACAGAACAACATCCAGACCACATCCGCACCTGAGAGAACCCAGCGCCTCGCGAAGGGGGTAAGATACAAGCCCCGGCCGAGCGGGAGCTGAGCGCCCATCCCCCCAACTTGCGGCGGGAGAAGAATAAGCAGAGCAGGAGGGAGACGGAGCCCAGGACTGTTGAACACCCAGCCCCAGCCATCCGGACCAGAGCGCAGACGCAGTGCATTCGCGGGGCCCTGGATGCTAGGGAAACAGGCAGCAAGAACGGTGAGCGGGTACCGGAGGCCTGGCGCCGGAGGACATAAGAAAAGCGAGCGGCCATTTTTTTTTTTTTCTGTTTTGTTTTGGCGACCACTTTTTGGAAGTCTTAAAGGGATAGGGACCCCAATACTAGGGAAACAGGGCAGCAAGACCAGTGAGGAGATGCCTGAGGCTGGCGCAGGAGAATAAAGAATAACGAGCGGCCATTATTTATTTATTTATTTATTTTTAAATTAAAAAAACATTTTTTTTCTTTTTTTTTTTTGTGGTCGTTGTTTTGTTTCGGCGGGTGCTTTTTGGAAGTCTTAAAGGGGCAGGGTGGGAAACTTAATCCAGAGGTAGGGAATCCGGGGATCTCTGGGCACACTAACTCCCCTGGGCTGCAGGGAGCACGGAGGCCCCTTACTGAGATAAATAGCGGCCAGCCACTCCCCCTCCAAAGCAACTCCACCACTTTGGAGCAGAGGCCGGAGGCAGAAGACGCCAACAACAAAAGCGGAGATAAACTCCATAGCAGCCGGTCAGGAAGCAGAAACCCTGTCTGCGCGCAGCTGCCCAGCACAAGCCACTAGAGGTCGCTGTTCTCCCAGGAGAGGAGGGCCACAAACCAACAAGAAGGGAAGTTCTTCCAGCCGTCACTCATCCCAGCTCTGCAAACTATTCCTATCACCATGAAAAGGCAAAACTACAGGCAGACAAAGATCACAGAGACAACACCAGAGAAGGAGACAGACCTAAAAAGTCTTCCTGACAAAAAATTCAAAATAAAAATCATAAACATGCTGACAGAGATGCAGAGAAATACGCAAGAGATATGGGATGAAGACCGGAGGGAGATCACAGATGCCAGAAAGGAGATTACAGAAATGAAACAAACTCTGGAAGGGTTTATAAGCAGAATGGATAGGATGCAAGAGGCCATTGATGGAATTGAAACCAGAGAACAGGAACGCATAGAAGCTGACATACAGAGAGATAAAAGGATCTACAAGAATGAAACAATATTAAGAGAACTGTGTGACCAATCCAAAAAGAACAATATCCATATTATAGGGGTACCAGAAGAAGAAGAGCGAGGAAAAGGGATGGAAAGTATCTTGGAAGAAATAATTGCTGAAAACTTCCCCAAACTGGGGGAGGAAATAATCGAACAGACCACGGAAATACACAGAACCCCCAACAGAAAGGATCCAAGGAGGACAACACCAAGACACATAATAATTAAAATGGCAAAGATCAAGGACAAGGAAAGAGTTTTAAAGGCAGCTAGAGAGAAAAAGGTCACATATAAAGGAAAACCCATCAGGCTAATGTCAGACTTCTCAACAGAAACCCTACAGGCCAGAAGAGAATGAATGGCATGATATATTTAATGCAATGAAACAGAAGGGCCTTGAACCAAGGATACTGTATCCAGGACGACTATCATTTAAATATGATTGTGGGATTAAACAATTCCCAGACACACAAAAGCTGAGGGAATTTGCTTCCCACAAAACACCTCTACAGGACATCTTACAGGGACTGCTCTAGATGGGAGCACTCCTAGGAAGGGCACAGAAAAAAACAACCAACATATGAAGAATGGAGGAGGAGGAATAAGAAGGGAGAGAAGAAAAGAATCTCCAGACAGTGTATATAACAGCTCAATAAGCGAGCTAAGTTAGGCAGTAAGATACTAAAGAGGCTAACCTGGAACTTTGGTAACCACGAATTTAAAGCCTGCAATGGCAATAAGTACATATCTTTCAATAGTCACCCTAAATGTTAATGGACTGAATGCACCAATCAAAAGACACAGAGTAATAGAATGGATGAAAAAAGCAAGACCCATCTATACGCTGCTTACGAGAAACTCACCTCAAACCCAAAGACATGCAAAGACTAAAAGTCAAGGGATGAAAAAACATATTTCAGGCAAACAACAGCGAGAAGAAAGCAGGGGTTGCAGTACTGATATCAGACAAAATAGACTTCAAAACAAAGAAAGTAATAAGAGACAAAGGACACTATATAATGATAAAGCGCTCAGTCCAACAAGAGGATATAACCATTCTAAATATATATGCACCCAACACAGGAGCACCAGCATATATGAAACAAATACTAACAGAACTAAAGGGAGAAATAGACTGCAATGCATTCATTTTAGGAGACTTCAACATGCCACTCACCCCAAAGGATACATCCACCAGGCAGAAAATAAGTAAGGACATGGAAGCACTGAAAAACACAGTAGAGCAGATGGACCTAATAGACATCTACAGAACTCTACATCCAAAAGCAACAGGATACACATTCTTCTCAAGTGCACATGGAACATTCTCCAGAATAGACCACATACTAGACCACAAAAAGAGAATCAGTAAATTCCAAAAGATTGAAATCCTACCAACCAACTTTTCAGACCACAAAGGCATAAATCTAGAAATAAACTGTACAAAGGAAGCAAAAAGGCTCACAAACACATGGAGGCTTAACAACACGCTCCTAAATAATCAATGGATCAATGACCAAATCAAAATGGAGATCCAGCAATATATGAAAACAAATGACAACAACAACACTAAGCCCCAACGTCTGTGGGACACAGCAAAAGCAGTCTTAAGAGGAAAGTATATAGCAATCCAAGCATATTTAAAAAAGGAAGAACAATCCCAAATAAATGGTCTAATGTCACAATTATCAAAATTGGAAAAAGAAGAACACATGAGGCCTAAGGTCAGCAGAAGGAGGGACATAATAAAGATTAGAGAAGAAATAAATAAAACTGAGAAGAATAAAACAATAGCAAAAATCAATGAAACCAAGAGCTGGTTCTTCAAGAAAATAAACAAAATAGATAAGCCTCTAGTCAGACTTAATAAGAGGAAAAGAGAGTCAACACAAATCAACAGTATCAGAAATGAGAAAGGAAAAATCACGACGGACCCCACAGAAATACAAAGAATTATTAGAGAATACTTTGAAAACCTATATGCTAACAAGCTGGGAAACCTAGGAGAAATGGACAACTTCCTAGAAAAATACAACCTTCCAAGACTGACCCAGAAAGAAACAGAAAATCTAAACAGACCAATTACCAGCAACGAAACTGAAGCGGTAATCAAAAAACTACCGAAGAACAAAACCCCCGGGCCAGATGGATTTACCTCGGAATTTTATCAGACATACAGGGAAGACATAATACCCATTCTCCTTAAAGTTTTCCAAAAAATAGAGGAGTAGGGGATACTCCCAAACTCATTCTATAAAGCTAACATCACCCTAATACCGAAACCAGGCAAAGACCCCACCAAAAAAGAAAACTACAGACCAATATCCCTGATGAACGTACATGCAAAAATACTCAACAGAATATTAGCAAACCGAATTCAAAAATACATCAAAAGGATCATACACCATGATCAAGTGGGATTCATCCCAGGGATGCAAGGATGGTACAACATCCGAAAATCCATCAACATCATCCACCACATCAACAAAAAGAAGGACAAAAACCACATGATCATCTCCATAGATGCGGAAAAAGCATTTAACAAAATTCAACATCCATTCATGATAAAAACTCTCAACAGAATGGGTATAGAGGGCAGGTACCTCAACATAATAAAGGCCATATATGACAAACCCACAGCCAACATCATATTGAACAGTGAAAAGCTGAAAGCATTTCCTCTGAGATCGGGAAGAAGACAGGGATGCCCACTCTCCCCACTGTTATTCAACATAGTACTGGAGGGCTTAGCCACGGCAATTAGACAAAACAAAGAAATACAACGAATCAAAATCAGTAAACAAGAAATTGAACTGTCACTATTTGCAGATGACATGATATCGTACATAAAAAAACCTAAAGACTCCATTCCAAAAAAACTCCTAGAACTGATATTGGAATACAGCAAAGGTGCAGGATACAAAATTAACACACAGAAATCTGTGGCTTTCCTATACACTAACAATGAACCAACAGAAAGAGAAATCAGGAAAACAACTCCATTCACAATTGCATCAAAAAAAATAAAATACCTAGGAATAAACCTAACCAAAGAAGTGAAAGGCTTATACTCTAAAAACTACAAGTCACTCTTAAGAGAAATTAAAGGGGACACTAACAAATGGAAACTCATCCCATGATCGTGGCTAGGAAGAATTAATATCGTCAAAATGGCCATCCTGCCCAAAGCAATATACAGATTTGATGCAATCCCTATGAAACTGCCAGCAACATTCTTCAATGAACTGGAACAAATAATTCAAAAATTCATACGGAAGCACCAAAGACCCCGAATAGCCAAAGCAATCCTGAGAAAGAAGAATAAAGTAGGGGGGATCTCACTCCCCAACTTCAAGCTCTACTATAAAGCCATAGTAATCAAGACAATTTGGTACTGGCACAAGAACAGAGCCACAGACCAATGGAACAGACTAGACAATCCAGACATTAACCCAGACATATATGGTCAATTAATATTTGATAAAGGAGCCATGGACATACAACGGTGAAATCACAGTCTCTTCAACAGGTGGTGCTGGCAAAACTGGACAGCTACATGTAGGAGAATGAAACTGGACCATTGTCTAACCCCATACACAAAAGTAAACTCAAAATGGATCAAGGACCTGAATGTAAATCATGAAACCATTAAACTCTTGGAAGAAAACATAGGCAAAAACCTCTTAGACATAAAAATGAGTGACCTCTTCTTGAATATATCTCCTCAGGCAAGGAAAACAACAGCAAAAATGAACAAGTGGGACTATATTAAGCTGAAAAGCTTCTGTACAGCAAAATACACCATCAATAAAACAAAAAGGAACCCTACAGTATGGGAGAATATATTTGAAAATGACACATCCGATAAAGGCTTGACGTCCAGAATATATAAAGAGCTCACACGCCTCAACAAACAAAAAACAAATAACCCAATTAAAAAATGGGCAGAGGAACTGAACAGACAGTTCTCCAAAAAAGAAATACAGATGGCCAACAGACACATGAAAAGATGCTCCACATCGCTAATTATCAGAGAAATGCAAATTAAAACCACAATGAGGTATCACCTCACACCAGTAAGGATGGCTGCCATCCAAAAGACAAACAACAACAAATGTTGGCGAGGCTGTGGAGAAAGGGGAACCCTCCTACACTGCTGGTGGGAATGTAAATTAGTTCAACCATTGTGGAAAGCAGTATGGAGGTACATCAAAATGCTCAAAACAGACTTACCATTTGACCCAGGAATTCCACTCCTAGGAATTTACCCTAAGAACACAGCAATCAAGTTTGAGAAAGACAGATGCACCCCTATGTTTATCGCAGCACTATTTACAATAGCCAAGAATTGGAAGCAACCTAAATGTCCATCGATAGATGAATGGATAAAGAATATGTGGTACATATACACAATGGAATACTACTCAGCCATAAGAAACGGGCAAATCCTACCATTTGCAGCACCGTGGATGGAGCTGGAGGGTATTATTCTCAGTGAAACAAGCCAAGCGGAGAAAGAGAAATACCAAATGATTTCACTCATATGTGGAATATAAGTACAAAGGAAAAACTGAAGGAACAAAACAGCAGCGGAATCACAGAACTCAAGAATGGACTAACAGGTACCAAAGGGAAAGGGACTGGGGAGGATGGGTGGGTAGGGAGGGATAAGGGTGGGAGAAGAAGAAGGGGGGTATTAAGATTAGTATACATGGGGGGGTGGGAGAAAGGGGAGGGCTGTACAACACAGAGAAGGCAAGTAGTGATTCTACAACATTTTGCTATGCTGATGGACAGTGACTGTAAAGGGGTTTATAGGGGGGACCTGGTATAGGGGAGAGCCCAGTAAACATAATATTTTTCATGTAAGTGTAGATTAATGATACCAAAAAAAAAAAAAAAAGGCAGTTCCTGTGTGGTGACCTCCAATGAGTTCTACACAAGGGTATAAAGGGCATATAAAAGTGTAGGCAAAGGGCCTGTTTGTGTTTATACAGAGGATCAAAGCCTAATTTGGCTACCCCAAAAATAAACTAAGATACGATATGAAAAAGAACTTCCAACATCAGCACTCTCTGGAAGACTCATGCCAGAAGATGATCATCAAAAAACCCCAACAAAGATCCACACACTGCTACAGGTGTAGATGCACTCATCCCACCAGTTCCTGGACTTGCCATGGGAATAAAGAAGGAGATAGCTAAGCTGGCCTGTGCATACAGTAAAACAACAAATTTGACTGGATCTATACTGTTGGAACTCAACCAAGAATTAGGAGATCTGCAAATTTTAGCGCTCCAAAATCTTACAACTACAGACTATTTACTGTTAAAATAACATATGGGATGTGAACAGTCCCCAGGAATGGGTTGTTTTAATTTGTCTGATTTCTCTCAGACTGTTCAAGTTCAGTTGCACAATATCCACCATATCATAGATAAGTTTTCACAAATGCCTAAGGTGCCTAACTGGTTTTCTTGGTTTCACTGGAGATGGATGGTAATTACAGGTATGCTTTGGTTATGTAACTATACTCCTATTATGTTAATGTGTGTGCACAATTTAATTAGTAGTTTAAAACCTATACATGCTGAAGTTACTCTACAAGAAGATATGTCAAAGAAATAATCAATCTTCCCATGTTTTTTTCTGCCTGCTACTTCTATAGCTTTTCTTCTTCCTTCCTAATTACAACCCTTAAATAGAATTTGTGCCTCATATCAAATTTACCGAGTATCATAATTCTTCCAAGTGGTAAAGATACCTCAAGACAAATGCTGGGCATAGAAGCCACAGGGCATAAATATGCAAAGAAGTAAAAAGCTAACCTTTTCAAACAGTAAGGCTTCTCTCTCACTTACCAACTTTACATTTCCCTGTATGGCCCCGGAAGATGACTGGTTAGCCAGAGACGGGTAAGATTCCTCAAGGGAGGAACAACCTAAGACAGGCACAGTCGCAGGGGGGCCATCAGGTGAGAAATTGGGGATCAACAGAGGTGAGGCTTAGAACCTCACCCCCCCTGTTCTGAGAGAAATCTTCTGCATATGTGGATGTTTTATTGCCCTTGTCTAGCTTGGATTAACACATAGTCTACAGGCACACACCTGATCATCTACATTTGCTCTCTTACAACACTAAACTATGTTTTCTACCTTTATCTTGTATCTACCTACCACTTCAGCATTTTATTAAAAATAATAATAATAAAGAGAGAAATGTGGTATCCACATATAAATCAAGTATAAAAATCAAATGAATATTCATATTTGAACTGTGTATAGTTCATAATGCATGAGCAAAACCGAAAGTTTCTGTGATGACTGCGCTTGTACTGTTCACCATGTAACTTATTCACTATGTAAGAATTTGTTCTCCATGTAAGAACTTGTTTGTTATGCTTCAGAAGATTGGAGACTGACGAAAATTAGGCTTGGGGTGGATTAATGATTGTGCATTGAGCACTGACTCCCCTATACAGAATTTTATTGTTGTTAACAACCATTTGATCAATAAATATGAGAGATGCCCTCACAAAAAAAAAAAAGAAAGTACACACTTCCAATTGTAAAATAAATAAGTAACCGGGATGTAATGTATAGCATAAGGAATATAGTCAAGATATTGTAACAACTTGGTATGGTGATAGCTGGTAGCTAGAATTATCATGTATATAAATGTTGAATCACTGTGTTGTACACCTGAAACTAATGTAATACTGTGTGTCAACCACCCTTCAATAAAAAATAATTATCTATGAAAAAAAAAAAAACCTATGTGAAGTTAATATAGTGCTTCTTCCACCACCAAAAACATTAATCAATGGTGATATTAGAAGAAATACACTAACTTCCAGAATTGTTGAGAATCATCTAATTCATGCCTTTATTTTTAAAAGGTAGGTACTCAGGTCCCAGCTCACTTGTAACCGAGCTCAAATTAGAAATCATGAGGTAAGCCGGGGTCTTCATAAAGGGGAGAAGGAGAGAGTAAGAAATGAAACTCCCTGATCTAAGGGATTGGCCAAATTAGGACCAGCTGGTACGTCTCTTTATAAACAACATTAAAACAAGTTCTCTGGAAAAATCCCTGTTATTAAATCAATCCTCATTTACATGTTGATGATTAAACATGATCAAGAAGATTGCTGGGAAAACCTTCCAGAAGTCAAAGCATAAAGAAAACTTCCTAAGTCTTTTTAGATTCATATCAGTATTATTCATGAGAAAAGTCGGTCACTCCGAATGTTTCAATAAATAATATAATTTATGTGTTGCCACATTCTTTTGTTAATATGCTACTCATTCTTTTGACATGTGTAAGGTGACAATTATTATTACCCTGATTTTGAGCTTCAATGAGATTGTGTTAGTTCTTAACATACTGTTAATTCAGAAATTCTGAGATCTTAATCCCTTAGTCCATTATCCTTCATCTATGAACTCAATAAGATTTTTGCCTACAGACCACTCTTAATCAAAATTTATAAGAAATTTTGTCTTAGAGCAGCAGGGAAATATTTTCTAAAGTAAACCCATCATTGACAAAAAGAAGCTATAAGCTCATCCTCTTCCCTTCTTGAGCATCTACTATGTATGTGACACTAGATGGGCCTGTAGTGATGCCAAGAATGATCATTCTTGGCCCAATTCTACCAATGAAGAAATTGAAAGCTAGAAATGGTAAATGACTTGCCCAAGATCAAGCAGATCCAAAACCCAGAGCATCCGTCTCTATGACCTAAACCACTCTGCTATGATGCAAGGTGTTTTTATTTCCCAGCAATTTCCCAGCAATTGAGTACCAGATTCGTAGCCCATAATTGACTTTGAAGACAGTTAAATTAGTTCAGGTAGACTTCCTGGAAGAGCTGGAAAATGAATAAGGCCTTGAAGGATAAGTAAACTTGGTAAAGGCTGATTCTGTCAAGGAGTCAGCAAATCAACAAATAAAACTTAAGAGAACTATTGGACAACAAGAAGGGGAAGCTCAGGAGGAAACAGTTGGAAATTTATAGAAAGCCTGCAAGAAAAGAAATTGACATTGGAATTACATTCTGGGCGAGACAGTGTGAATCAATTTGTAAAGGATGGATGTCCCGTTGGAAGGTTTCCAGGGAGACACAGAGGATATGGACAGGAAGTAGCTCCCCCACCCACCCCCATGCTCCCCACCCTCCCACTTGATGACTAAGACAGCACCTTCCTGAGAAGGGTAATAGCCTCACTGCTTAGTGGGGCCCAGATGACAGAATGCAAGAAGACGACACAGCTAATATGATCACTGGATGATAAATTAGAGCATATAATCACATGGATATCTTTCACCCCAAAAGACAGGATCTTGTCACTTAACAGGATTGATGAAGAACGAAGCATATCCCCGGCCACTGAGAAGCACCTAGAGTTGCTGTCTCTGTCTCATTGAGAGTGAGATGGTTTTGACACAGCTACAAGTTCATCTTCTGACCCATTGATAGGTCCCTGTTAACAAAAGAATTTCACCAGAGTGGTACACCAAAATCCAATAATGCAACAATAGGGCTATGTAAGTTATAGCTCAGGCTCTGAAGAGCCCAGGTTTAAGATGTCTAGGGTAGGAAGCTCTGTCATATCAGTAAGAGCAAAAGGGGCACTCTGAGTTTGAAAAACTAAGCAAAGTATCCTATCACATGCAGAACCAAAAAAAAAAAGACTCTAACATTGCACACTTCCAAACAAAGCCAGGCTTGAGGGTAGGAGAAGTCCCTGCCACAAAGTGGACATAGGTGAGAACTCTAAAGGCTACAGAATCTGTTTATATATGGAAGGCAATTTATTCTTTCCTGTAAATGGACCACTTGGGACAAATGTCCAGTCTCTTAGGTCCACAGAGTGGGAGCCTACACTTTGGGAAAGCAAATACAAAGAACTAAGAACTACTAACTTAACAACGAACTCCTTAAAGAATGGAAGATGGTATTTATATTAGAATTGCAAGTACCAAGCACAATGCCTAGCAAATACAAAGAGCTTAATAAACATTTGATGGCTAAACAGAGGTATGATGTCTCATCTATGATTCTGTGAACTGCAGCAGAGACAGAATAAACCTTATACCAGAATAAAATGACCATCACTTAGGTGATGTTATCTGAGGAGGGGAGGGGTCCCCTTCTTTCACTGAACTTCAGCAGCCCTCCTGTCAGGCTCAGATGTTACAATGAGGGTCCTTCTCCAGGTTAGGCATCGCCTTCTCTTCCTGGCAAATGGCACTGAAAGCAGCAAGCTCCTGAAGCACTAGCAAATAACTGACGTCACTCTCTGAAGCATGAGCTGTACAGCCTTATTTGGAGACGTCAAAAGCAGTGAAGATGACAACAGCAAAAAGGACTGTGTTAAAAAGAAACTGCCTACTACAATTTGCTTTGAGCTCCAAACACTGAAGACTGTATCTTTTGTAATGGACAGGCATGGCTAAGTTTTAAAGCAGCAGCAGTGTTTGGATTGTTGGACTGTGTGTCCTCCCTTTCTCACTCGGTCCTTCATTTCAATTGCTCCTTAACCTTCAGGAGAGCCCACAGGCACAGGCAGCCTATTCTGGGTAAAAATAGGCTCTGTTGTGGCAGATAAAATTCCTAGCTCCAGGTCTTTCTATACCTCTCATTCAAGCTACCTGCCATTTGCCCCATCAAATATACCACACAGCTAATCAAAGCTCACTCCATTACACAACTACAAAACTAAAGTGCTGTGGTGCTATCATAAGAATAGATAGGAAAAAAGTCAACAGATGCCTTAGACATAGAAAGTAGTGCTTATGAAAATATATATATTGTAAATGTGATAAATCAGTTTCAGTAATAAATATTACTGAAATATTCAGTTAATTATTTGGCTTTTAAATCTATTTAATTCTAGTTTCTTTAAAAGTAAAGTGCAAAAATATAAACCATAAAAAACAGATGAAAATAAAAAGTAATTTTACTGAGTCTCTGGCTCTTTAAGTTTCAAAGTTAGATAAGAAATTACAGAAAAAGTTAAATTTGATGACATAATACTTTAAGTCTTTATATTGAAAAACACCTTGAACAAAATTGAAATTTTTTTAGGGGAACCTTAATTTTCCTTTGGTCAAACAGTGCTCCCCTGGTGGCCTATTTGGATCTCTCTCCATGCCTCCAAAAATGATGAGCAAGGTAAACGTGGCTAATTCCATCTTCTGTATCCCTGGGCAGAACAACTTATTTCAGGAATGGGTACATAGCCATGTCTACGCAGTGAGATTCAATTCAAGAGATTGTACTGGAATAACTGGGAAAGAGAATCTTCCTTCTCTGGGGTAAAAGAAAGAGCTGAATCTGTGCATGGTCATTTTGCCACCAAGAAGAAAGGTCTAAGTTAGGTCAATCCAGAAAAAATCTGAGCTGAGAGATGGATAGGTTCTAAATCTGAATGACACTGAGTCCATGAACTCAACTCCATCTGAAGGCATTCCTCTGGATCCTTCAGTGAACCAGTAAATTCCCATTTTTGTTAAGCTACTTCAAAGTGGCCTTGTGTCTCTTGTAACCAAAAAGCTTTAAACTTAAAAACAAGAGGAAGAATATATGTTGCATAAGGGTGGTAACTTGCTGAATACATAAGTTGAAAGTATTTTACCTCATAGAAGATAAAATGGCTAATAAACATGAAAACTTTAAAAGACATCACATTAATAATCAAAGAAATACAATTAAAGCATACATTAGATACTGTTTTTCACCTAAAAATTGACTGAAAAGCTGTGATAAACATCCAAACTGGAAGCAAAGATGTAACAAGCACGTGAAGCACTGCCTGGGATGTGTAAGTCTGTACAGATACTTCTCTTGGATGGAAACCTCGGTAACTTCAGGTAAAATCTGAAACTGGCCCCTGTACAGAGGGCAAGGAGAGACCAAAGAAAGAGGCAGCCATGCCAGATTGGCAGGTAGCCACTTTAATAAGTAAGGACACTTACATCTGAGGCTTGTTTTGGGGGGCCATAAGATGAGCAGACCTCACCATCACCCACCAGAATCTAAAATTTATGTAGAGGCTTTATATATTGCTATGTTCTTGAAATGGCTTCAGCTGTGGAAACAGTCGGCACATTCCAAGGACAGGGGAGGTGTGAGGAGCCTCTGATTCCCTAGGTCCACTTCTTGGGTCATCCAGCAAATGATCTTGATGATCACCCCCAGCAACTTTTTAAAAATCTATTGGGGAAAAAAAGTACACACACACACACACACAAACACCTAAAGACTCCAACACTTTGTATACTAATTCCATGTTTAGGAATCTACCCTAAGGAATAATCTGAAATAGAGATAAAATATTATGGGTAAGAAACATCAAAAATCATGTCATTAAAAATGATACTTACAAAGAGTTTTAAAAGCACAGTATTTTCATTATATCCTGAAGTCAAAAAGGCAATAAACAAAACATGTTTATCATATGACTGACTGAAAAATTATGTAGGTAGAGAAACTAAATGGAAAATTAAACCAATGTTCATAGTGACTATCCCTGGGAGATGGGGTAATATTTATTTTCCTCTTAATACATTTCTGAATTTTAAAATTGCCTATAATAAGTATAATCTTGATAATCAAAGGAAAAGTTTTAAATTCTTTTTAATAAGTTACTTGCCCCTTTGTTCTATTTTTCTCAGAAGTATCTGGATGCTTGAAGAGCACAGAATGCCACAAATTCAAAGGGTACTATTATTGGAAGGGCTTCAGAGGTGATGCAGATGAACATCTCTACCACAGCTGTCACATACACAGCCTCTCTGGCAAGCATTCCTTTCCTATTGGAAGACCTGCAGTGAGAGTGGGAGGGATGAGGCACACAGCTCATTCATATTCAAGAGGGCTCCTAGCTCTACGCAATAGAGAGTTCTTCCGTATATTGACCCAGCATATTATGCTGAATTTCCTTATGTGGACTAGCCTCTTAGTGACTTCAAATCATTAACTGCAGTTTTACTCTCCGCAGTAATAAAAATCATACCATGGGAAGATCACATCTTTACCATAAGACAGATCAAAGTTTGAATCTCAGCTATACCACTGTACTAGTGTTATGATCCTGGGCAACAACACTGAGCCTCTGTTTTCTCAACTGGAACATGGAGATGATGACACACGTCTCTCAGACAAGTAAATGAAATCCTGTAAATATACACAGCAGAATGTTAATTCCCTTTTTGTTATCCTGAAGGCTAGGCACAATGTCTAGAATACAGTAAGAATTCAAAAGTATTTGTTGAATGAATCATTTCTCAAACAGCTATGAATTTACCTATGCAAACAATAATGCACCCACATTCCCTATCATATCTTTAAGAATGCAATGAGAGCCAGTGAGATGCTCTACAGAATTTAGGATATACCTTAGTTCAGCTTTACTCTGAATTACTAGTCTAAAAAAAGGGAAAAGATCTGATTAGTCCAGCTAATGCTCTTCTTGAACCCATGTTGCTCTCAGTGATCACCCTCTCCTCATAACTACCCATAAACCATCTACATAATAGTCAAGAATTATGCTTACAATGATATCAAAATGACTAAGCTATAGTTTTCAAAATCTTTTCCTTTTCCTTTTTTTTTTTTTTTTGGCATTTTCTCTGTAAACTCTTAGTGAACCTTCAAGAAAAAAAGTGAAACAACAAAAAATAAGTGCTCATCATGATGGGCAAAGGGTAATGAGAAATCCTATTTGTTGATTCTTTGCATCCTAGGATGCAGCGTATCAGGGACCAAAGAGCTGACCTTACTTAAAGCACACTGGCGCTCTCCATTTCCCCCACTCCCTGGCAATTTTGATTCTATCTTCATATTTTCTGTTCTACTCTTTCCAGGAAGGAGATCAGGTACTCAGAGCCAACAGCAGCATAATGTGACTTTTGTTTTCTGTATTAACTGTTAACGTTGCACCATGTACCACTGAAAGGAGTCTCATCCTCTGGACTCCCTTTAAGGTTTCTGGCAAGCCTCTTCTCTTCTAGGCCAGCAAATTTCCCCAAATGGTTCACATTGGTGTCTGCCCATTCACCTTTGGTTATCTGACTCTGATTTCACTCTTTTAGGATAGGAGAAGCAATACTGATTTTAATATTCTCCCCCTTTTCTTTTACCTCTGGATTGAAGCAGGACATCAAGTAGAAATTTGCAGTTTCCCCAGAACTGCATCTAAGATCAAAGCTGAAGACTAAAATATTCTAAGTCTTCTACATTCTAATATATAGAATACCCCTACAGGGCTTCCTAATAGGCATTAGTTTAGAACAAGCCTTACTATCTTTACCACCTTTCTCTGTGCAATGTAAGACGAGAACTTAGAGGGTAGTGAGGAAGGTAGCCTTTTAAAGAGACACTATTCCATGAGGGAGAAGGAAAGTAGGTTATCTTGTTACCTAAAACCAAGGGAAGAGTCAAAGGGGGTTCATGTTAGGAATGGGGGTGAATACATAAAGGGAAGATAAAGAGTTCATTTTCCAGTTGGCAGTGTGTTTGGCCAGCGCACCTGGACTATGTGAACTACAGGAAGGAACCTGCGGTTCGGTGAGACTGAGAGAAGAAGCGGCCATGCACCTATCTGCCCATTACCTGGCACACCATGGATGGATGGCTTTCCCAAGGCTCAGCAGACACAGCCAAAAGCTGCTGGGTGCTATACCTCTTCCCAAAGAAGGTTGACCACCAAGAAAGAAGATCTCAGTGTTGGGGTGGACAACTTTTGGAGGGGCTAAGAGAGTGGAAATGGTAAAGCCAGATTATCTCGCATCAGGAACTAGGCATTAGAAAGGGAAGGACTTTGGAGATGGATTCACATATGAGAGGACCAACAACTGAACACGTGCCACACTGAAGGCACTGATGATTACCTTGAGCCACATAAATGAGGACAATTAACCAAGCAGAGAACTCAACCTCACCATGAGAAGTTAAATACGGAGATGTTTGCCCTTGTCTTGGTTCTACATCACATGAACAAGGTAGAGAAACTCCTGGGCAGAAAATAGAGGAGGGAGAAGTCAACTCTTTGTAGAATGAAGGGAGGGAAAGAGCTTTGAATTTAATTTAAAAATAAAATTTTGAAACAGCAGCACAAGACTATTTGAACAATTATAAGAGATGGGGCCTTCTCTAATCTAGTCTATTTATTATTAAGGCACCTGTTATTAATTGTCTATAAGAGAAGAGTAATAATTGCAAAGTTATACCCAAATGAATGGAAATTATTCAACAAAAATGTATTTAATTATATCTTCCCATGCACTCATCTTATTTTAGATGAGGACAGTAGATTGTCATTATTTGATATTCTCTCCCTTTTTCTCCCTTGTCTGGATTACACTGTAGTTACACACTCAGGATACTTAATGCCTTTTGGTTATCCCTTATGGCAGCACAATAAAAGTGACTTGAAAAAAATAATCTGAAGTAAAAGTCCTTAAAGGGTGCCTATTCTACATCTGCAATGCAAGAATTCAGATACACCAAAGGACCTCTGTGTAGACTATCCAGGATAACTGCAGGGCCTTCCTCAACAAGCAATGACTGGTTCCAGTAGAGATGTGATTACATACACATTCAGGAAGAACACCTTGGAACTCCTCAGCAGTATGAAATGTGGAGGGAATTTATCCCAACTGGAGGTTCAAGCTGTCTTTTTCAGTAGAGGACCAAGGGGTTGATTTTATATAGAGCACCATGGCAAAATCATTTGTCATATTTCCCAAACCATTCCCATAATAACTTGTACCAAATTCCACTAGAAGGAATAATGTATAGGAAGCAAACAAGGTGGGAAAAGGTGTTGGGACCTTTTGCCTCTTTTGGGCTTGTGACCATGAGGCGGCCGCAGGCTGGAGGTTTCCACCCTCCCTCATTACTTCCGCATTCATGGCCCAACTGAGTTCCCGCTCTTGGCCCTAACTCCGCCACCCCACCTAACCTGAAACCTGCCTAAAGACCCTAGTGACAGATGAGATAATCAATTCCCATTGGTTTCTGTTACTTCCTTATCTTCCCCTATATAACTAAGCCTCTGATGGAATAAAGCTGAGTTTTGCTGCGCCCTTGAGGCTGACACATCTCCCGGCTTGGTGTGGTTTTGTTTTTCCCCGGATCTCAGGGGAGGGTGTCCAAGCTGCCGACATTTGCCCTCTCGCTCAGCCCCGGGGATAACAGGCTGGTCCTGCTTGTGCCCCCCACTTCTTGTTGCTGAAGAGCAACAAAAAGGAATATTCAATCAAAATGAATTAGGAAATCAATAAAACATCCTTAGAAAACAAAAACTCAAAATCAGATTATTACATCAAAATGAATTAGGAAATCAATAGACATACTTAGAAAACAAAGACCAAAATCATATTATTGTAAAAAAAAAAAATAGTTGTACCTGGTAGAAAGACAGTTCTTCCCCACCTCTCCAGAGTAACACCAACAGCCCTATAGGGTGACATGCACTGCAAGAGCTGTGCCACTGTAAGCAACAATGAATCCTGCAGCCTGCATGAAAGTTAGCCCATCTTACCAGGAATGTCAGCCTAAAGAAGAGATGCTAGAGGGCAACAGAACACAGACTGGCACAGAAAAACATGCTTCATAAATAGCTGTTAAAATGAGACTGAATCATGGAATAGGAAGACTTTTAGAGACATCAAAGAGAACGTGAACTACGGTGAAGACCCTTCCAAAAAGAGAGATCTCATAGATTACAGTGGTAGGGATTTATAAAAAAGAATACTTCCATAATGCTTCCCTTTGTTATTTATCAATCTTACTGTTTTGATTACAGTGGATCCCCAAGTTAATTGTGGTCTGGAAAATTTAATAATTCAAAATTAAGGTAAATATCAAAGGTTGAAAACAGCACTTGTATTTTAACTGGACTTTCAATATCTTAGATCAAAGTCATAAGTTAACCGTAATTCGAGGCACTACTTCAGGGAGGAGATGAGCCTTTTGAGGATAGACTGGGTATTTATAAAATTCATGATATTGTCAGCCTAGTACTATACATTGATATGCCATTCCTCTACAAAGCTGATGTTTCTGGCCAATGTTATCAAGGGAAATGTTTTTGAGTTTTTCTTTTTTTTTTCATCATTGGTGATAAATTTGAGCTGAACCAACACATGGCTCAAACCTCCTTGGGACTGCAGACTAAATGAAACAATAGCCTCATGATGCTTAGGTCATACTGTTCTAATTTTTTTTAAGTCTTACATGAAATTTTCTATAGCCAACAAACAAAATTAATTTGGCAAGTTCTGTTTCAGAATACTCCAGCTGAATATTTCATATCCAACTCTTTGTTATGAAGCCCTAAAGTGATATGAAACTCTAAAGTGATAACTTTTCCATTTTGAATGTTTTGCTTTAAAAAAGAGAGGAAGGTGAATCTGCTACTACAGAACTAATAAAAAGTTGAAATTTACTGCATTCAAAGCTGAACATTACTTATTAGTTAGGAATTCAAAATATCTGTAGATCATAGTACTTTTTGGAAACTGAACAAAAGAATTGGACTGGGACACCATATCTAGCTTGACTAGAAACAGCACAACTGCAAAGCAAATAATGTGCACTTTCACCCCTAACAACCTGGGAAATAAGCACAGACAAAATATTCAAGGGCTTAAAATTTAGCTGTGGGAAATTTACTGCAGCTAAACAGAGAAGAAAATGGCTGATCCCAGGAGAAGCAAGTAGATGGCAATGTAGGATGCAATTAAGAGCAGTGCAAAGTCAGTCACCAATACCATTTGTTTAATCCAGTCACACTGAGCAAAGGGAGCTACAATGAAGGGATGGTTCTCTCTACTCAGGTATCTAGGGAATTCAGAGATTTCCAGCACAAAGACCCATCAGTTGAAGGGCGATGTGACAGAGGATTCAGGGATGCTGGCTGGCTAATGGACAGGGGAATAAATTCTCCCAGAATGCTCCCTGTTCAAACCATTGGAAATGGAGTCGCCCTTCAGATCATCTGTATGCCTGTTTCTTTTTTCCATTTTCAATTTATAATAACAATAATGACCTAGACATAGGACATTTCCTGGGCTTTAATGACTGTCTGAGGTTAATGGCCCTCAACTACACCTCAGGCCATCAACCCCTCCCAGTTGGTAATTAATCTCCAGGAAATATCCTGTTCCAGGGTCATTATTGTTTCAATATCAACTATACCTTAAAAGCTTTATGGATCCTGCAAATACAGATCACTTGCCAATAGACGTTATAAAACCTGTTTAGAATTTCAAAACTATCTTGAGTTTGACCTCTTAGAGATGTTTTGTTCAAAACTAAAATTGGCTTAAGAAAACATTCGACTTTATCTTTACTTATTTACATTTCCTCTATTAAATATCACAAGGACCCAAACAAAAATCAATAAATATTGGAAGAAAAAGATCAGTTTTAAAGGAGAGCACCCTCTCTCCTGAACAGTAGCATAACTCAGCCTTTGAAAACAGTTATTTGTGAAAAGAATTCCCTTAAATGATTTACATGTTTAAATGTCACCAGACTACACTGCTGGCACAGAATTTTCAAAACATACCCTAATTCTAAAATCTCATTTTTAACTTTCCTAAAAGTACTCCAATTTAGACATTAGAATTATTACAACAAGCATTCTATCCACAGCAAAATATTCCATGTGAGGAAGCATTGCTGGGTGAAACACACCTTCTAGAAAGGGAAACTATTAGATTCTGAGTCATCAGCAACAGGGAGGAGAGATGCTCAAGAAGCATTTGAGACCTAGAGAGCTGGTAGAGACAAAGGAGGGGGCAGGGTCAGTGCTTAGAACCAAGAAAATACAACAAACAATAATAGGGCATGCCCCAATGAACCACAGAAACACATGGACTTGGGCAGACAGGACCTTGGTGAAATGAAGAAGCACTGAATGCGCCCCAGCTCTGGGGAAAAATTTAGGGCCAGAGAGCCATGCATGGAGGTTCTGACAAGAACAGAGTCTAACTGCAGAATTTGCCAGAACTGAATTCCCAGATAGCCTTGTGACAGTCAAGACCCTGAAACTGAGGAATAAAATAGGATACCGGTCACAGGAATGAAGTACAAGCTCAGGTGCTAGACTGAGAGCACAGAGTCAGAGAAAACAGGAGGTGGGCTGACTGGATTCTACCTGAGTTAGATTCCCATGATAATGAGGGAGTGATCCCAGAGCTTCACACAGAGCTGAATCTTGGAGCTGTCAGGCCATGGGGCAAGAAACAAGTCACAAATACTAATCCACTCATATTGCATTTTTAAAAAGGGAAAGAAACAAACCTTTTCTTTGAAAGTCCACTTTAAGATTTTACTCTAAATCATATAAATGTGAAAACTGCAAGGTATCAGGACTCAAAGAGGGGAGTAAAAGAAAACAGTAACTTCCTAGAATTTTCAAAATTAACACCTCATCACAGGGAAATGAATCATTTAACTCAGAAGATGAAATGACATATTATTGTTTTCCTACCTGACTGCTATTATAGCACTTTCTGTAAGCACCAAAATTGACATATTAATTGCTACTGGAATATTTTAACAGCGAAATCAAGAAAGCATAAATGAAAGATGATTTTGAAACAGACCCTGAGATAAGGACTTGAATGTAAATAATTTCTTAGGAGAACTTCTTAGATGATTCTTAAACTTCTCACCTACTTTTAGGGTTAATGTTGAGCCAAGTTGGAGGAAAGATTTGTTCAAAGGGCTATGCTGAAAGCCTATACCCGCAAGGGGTCAGTGTATAACCTAGTGAGACCTGAAGTCCAAAGGGAAAGATGGGAGAGCTGTCTCTCTCTCTCTCTGCATCAAGATAAGTGAGGTAGGCTAAATATGGACCCCCCAACCCATGCCCCACCAAACACGACCATGTGCTGACTCCCTGTGAATATGTTACATCACATGGCAAAGGGGCTTTGTAGATGTGATTACGGTTCTTGAAATGGGGGGATTATCCTGGAGTATTTAGAGATAATCATTAAGTGCCCTTGTAAGAATGAGGTAGGAGGCTTCAGAGTAAGAGAAGGCAATGTGACCAGGGAAGGCCAGAAAATCACAGAGATTTAAGGTTCTACATTCCTGGCTTTGAAGATAAAGGAACAGGCTATGAGCCTAGGAAAGCAGGTGTCTTTTAGAAGCTGGAAAAGGTAAGGAAACAAATTCTTTCTTGGGGCCTCCAGAAGGAATGCATCTCTGTTAACACTTTGATTTTACCCAGTGAGAGCCATGTCAGACTCTGACCTCCAGAACCATAGGACAATAAATTAGTGCTGTGTTAAGCCACAATGTTTGTGGTAATTTATTATAGCAGCACATAGAAAACTAATACAACAAAAGAAAGGTTTTAGAGAGCCCAATAGATGTGTCCTCTAAATTTTAGAGATACTAGGGACTGCTGTATGGCTCTTACCTAGAAAATCTGAGGGCATGATACAGGTTAGCTAACTGCTTTGACAGCAAAGTAGGAATCAGTCTATGTTCCAGAGCCTGTTTAAACAAAGAATACATGAGGTGTCCTGCCTGCATAGGATGTCTTACATCTTATTCACAAGAGCAACCTGCACGGCCAGCTTCATGGACATGGGATGTGTGCAGTCACATGAACCTACACTCAGAAGGAATCTCTGATGGGTTTAATGTCTGCAGTAACTGGCTTGAAATTCTTAGTACTTTTAGAGTGAGGGTCCCTCTATCTTCAGTGAGTTCTACACTAAGGGAAGTCAGTACATGGAGGTCTACAAATTATGTGGCCACTTAAAAGGGCAAGAGACCAGCAAAGAGAAGCTGACAGGATGACAAAAGTCTAACTTGCTGATGGGGAAGCAAACAAACAACTGGATTTGAAAGGTCAGGGCTAGAGATTCCAGTGATATTCTGATAGTGGTTGGGCAACTTTTAAAAACTTAATAACAGCATCTGCAAGAGAAAGAATCAGGTGTGAACACGAACCAGGCCCTAGAGGACAGGGTGCTAGGGCACAACAGAATTAAAGAAGGCCTTTAACATTCCCCTTCTCTCCTTCCCAGTAGGTGTCTGAAAGGGTAGCCAGCAGAGTGGGAAGGAGAAGTAGACAAGCTCAGTGTGGAAAGAGGTGAGTCAACAAGCCCTTTCCCAGATGCAGCCTGAGGCGCACTGTGGCCTCAGCTGCCAGAGGGCAGAAATCTCAACTCCATACCAAGTGAAGAGTTCTGATTATGGGATGGGACTGGATCCTTTGGCTCCTGAACTAGACACTGCTTTGTGGCAAATGCAACCAGAAAATATGGGACTGCTAAATACCTACTTGGAAGAAGAATTATCCCAATGAAAATCATTTAAAAGAATAGGGGAGGCCAGATAATCTATGGATTTCAGTTGTTCTAGGCAATTGTTTCATAGGAAAGGAGAAGTTAGGGATAAAAACTCTCATTGCCAAGAGAGGATTAAAGATGGTGGCATGAGAGGTGAGACAAGACCTCCCCCTAAAACCATGTATAATACAAAAGTATAATTAATACAACTAATCCTGAAAAAGCAACAGGAAAGAGGACTGCACCAGACTGCATATACGTGGAGAAAAGAACAAATCTCACAGAACAGGGTAACATAACAAAGCCATGACCCAAGGGGACCCAAGCCCTTCCCCAACTCCAATTCACCAGTGGGAGGAAGAGAAATGGAGTGGGGAGGGGGTGAAGGCCTGGACTGCTGAACACCCAACCCTGGAGATCTACTTTGGGAGTATGAACCTACATTGCATGGTGCCCTGGTGATTAGTGGGGTTAGAAAACTAAGACAGGCAGAATACCTAGAGAGACTGAGACTCCAGCTACTTGTGGAAAACAGGGATCCACATTCGGCTGCTTTGGACAGGCAGTCTGAGAGACTTCCTAACAGTGAGAGGGCTGGTAAAGGGGCAAGGACTGACAAAATTGTCCGGGTACACTCTGCCCAGCAGGTTGGGAACTTTCATGATCTTCAGGTACTCCATTCCCCTGGCTGGCTATGAAGCTCCAATGTCCCTCACTGTGATATGCAGCCTGCTGTGCCTACCTCCTGGTCAGCCCACACCTGGCTCATAAACTGGCAGTCCATGCCCTGATGTCAGACAAGCCAGAGGGAAGCCCTGCCTACATCAGCTACAAACACATTGCATAGATGCTTACACCTCTGTGTTCAGCCCACTGGTTCTGGCAGTGGAGACAGGCATAGCAGCCGGAAAGCAGGAAACAGCTCTTTCCTTCACCCAGCCACCAGCACAATCCCCTGTGACCCCTGACATCACTCCAGGGACTGAGAAGCTCCAGAGAGTAGAGCTTCTGGGCACTACAAGGCACCACATACAATTATGAAACATCAAAGGAGCCTGGTACAGACAAAAATCTCACAAACCCCAGAAAAAGGGCCAAAAGAAACTGAACTCTCCTATCTTCCTGAAAGAGAGTTCAAAATAAAAATCATAAACATGCTCCTGGAGGTACAGAAAAATATTCAAGAACTCGGGAATGAATTTAGGGTGGAGATCCAATCGTTAAGGAACACAATGAAGGGTTTTAAAAGAACATTAAATATGGTGGAAGAGACAATAAATAAAATAGAAATTAGAGAAGAGGAATACAAAGGAGCTGAGGCACAGAGAGAAAAAACGATCTCTAGGAATGAAAGAATATTGAGAGAACTGTGTGACCAATCCAAACAGAACAATATTCATATTATAGGGGTACCAGAAGAAGAATAGAGAGAAAAAGGGGTAGAAAGTGTCTTTGGGGAGGTAATTGCTGAAAACTTCCCCAATCTGGTGAAGGAGATAGTCTCTCAGGCCATGGAGGTGTACAGATTTCCCAACACAAGGGACCCAGGAAGACAACACCAAGACACATAATAATTAAAATGGCAACAAGGATCAAGGATAAGGACAGACTATTAAAAGCAGCTAGAGAGAGAAAAAGATCACATACAAAGAAAGACCCACCAGGCTATCATCAGACTTTTCAGAAGAAACCTTACAGGCCAGAAGTGAGTGGCATGATATATTTACTGCACTGAAACAGAAGGGCCTTGAACCAAGAATACTCTATCCAGCAAACTATCATTTAAATTTGAAGGAGGGACTAAATATTTTCCAGATAAGCAAAAGCTGAGAGAATTTACCTTCCACAAACCATCTCTACAGTCTATTTTGGAGGGAATGCTATAGATGGAAGTGTTCCTAAGGCTAAATAGCTGTCACCAGAGGTAATACAGCCACAGTAAAGAAAGTAGAACAATTAATTACTAAGCAAATGCAAAATTAAATCAACTAACCCCAAAGTCAGTCAAGAGATAGACAAAGAGTACAGAATATGATACCTAATATACAAAGAATGGAGGAGGAAGAAAAAAAAGGAGGACAAAGAAAAGGACCTTTAGATTGTTTTTTTATTAGCATACTAAGTAATTATGTAAAACTCTTATATAGTAAGGTAGTTACCCTTGAACCTTTGGTAACCATGAACCTAAAGCCTCCAATGGCAATAAGTACATACCTATCCATAATCACCCTAAAAGTAAATGGTCTGGATGCACCAATCAAAAGACATAAAGTCACTGAATGGATTAAGAAAACAAGACCCGTCTATATGCTGCCTACAAAAGACTCACTTCAAACCCAAATACATGCATAGACTAAAAGTGAAGGGATGGAAAAAGATATTTCATGCACCTACTAGGGATAAAAAAGCAGGAGTTGCAGTACTTCTATCTGACAAAATAGACTTCAAAACAAAAAAAGTCACAAGAGACAGAGTAGGACATTACATAATGATAAAAGGGTCAATCCAACAAACGGATACAATCATTATAAATATATATGCACCCAACACAGGAGCACCTACATAAGTAAAACAAATACTAACAGAATTAAAAGGGGAAATAGAATGCAATGCATTCATTCTAGGAGACTTCAACACTCTACTCACTCTGGAGGACAGATCATACCAGACAGAAAATAAGTAAGGAGACAGAAGCACTGAACAACACTTTAGAACAGATGGACCTAACAGACATCAACAGAACTCTGCACCCAAAAGCAGCAGGATACATATTCTTCTCAAGTGCACATGGAACATTTTCAAGAACAGATCATATACTAGGCCACAAAATGAGCCTCATTAAATTTAAAAAGATTGAAATTGTACCAACCAGCTTCTCAGACCACAAAGGTATGAAACTAGAAATATATTATGTAAAGAAAACATAAAAACCCACAAACACATGGAGGCTTCACAGCATGCTTCTAAATTACCAGTGGATCAATAACCAAATAAAAACAGATCAAGCAATATACGGAGACAAATGACAACAATAATTCAACACAGCAAAAATCTGCGGGATGCAGTGAAGGCCATGCTAAGAGGGAAGTATATTGCAATACAGACCTACCTCAGGAAAGAAGAACAATCCCATATGAACAGTCTAAACTCACAATTAACGAAACTAGAAAAAGAAGAATGAGTCCCAGAGTCAGTAGGAGGAACATAATAAATATTAGAGCAGAAGTAAATAAAATCAAGAAGAATAAAACAATAAAAAGAATCAATGAAGGCAGGAGCTGGTTCCGTGAGAAAATAAACAAAATAGATAGACCCCCTAGCCAGACTTATCAAGAAAAAAAGAGAGTCTACATACATAAGCAGAATCAGAAAATAGAAAGGAAAAAATCACTATGGACACCACAGAAATACAAAGAATTATTACAGAATACTGTGAAAAATTATATGCTAACAAACTGGATAACGTAAAAGAAATGGACAACTTTCTATAAAAATACAACTTCCCAAGGCTGACCGACCCAGAAAGAAACAGAAAATCTGAACAGACCAATTACTAGCAACGAAACTGAATTGGTAATCAAAAAATACCTAAGAACAAAATCCCTGTACCAGATGGCGTCACCATTGAATTTTATCAAACATTTAGTGAAGACCTAATGCCCATCCTCCTTAAAGTTTTCCAAAGAGTAGAAGAAGAGGGAATACTTCGAAACTCATTCTATTAGGCCAGCATCATTTTAATACCAAAACCAGGCAAAGACACCACGAAAAAACAAAACTACAGACCAATATCCCTGATGAACACAGATGCAAACATACTCAACAAAATATTAGCAAACTGAATTCAAAAATACATCAAAAAGATCATCCATCATGATCAAGTAGGAATTATTCCAGGGATGCAAGGATGGTACAACATCCGAAAATCCATCAACATCATCCACCACATCAACAAAAAGGACAAAAACCACATGATCATCTCCATAGATGCTGAAAAAGCACTTGACAAAATTCAACATTCATTCATGATAAAAACTCTCCAGAAAATAGGAATAGAGGGCAAGTACTTCAATGTAATAAAGGCCGTATATGACAAACACACAGCCAACATTATACTTAAGAGTGAGAAGCTGAAAACTTTTCCTTTAAGATCGGGAACAAGACAAGGATGTCCACTCTCCCCACCTCTATTCAACATAGTACTGGAGGTCCTAGCTATGGCAATCAGACAACACAACGAAATAAAAGGCATCCAGATTGGCAAGGAAGAAATTAAACTGTCCCTATTTGCAGATGACATGATATTGTGCATAAAAAACCCTAATAAATCCACCCCAAAACTACTAGATCGAATATCTGAATTCAGCAAAGTTGCAGGATACAAAATTAATACACAGAAATCTGTTGCATTCCTATACACTAATGATGAATTAGCAGAAAAGAGAAATCAGGAAAACAATTCCATTCACAGTTGCATCAAAAAGAATAAAATACCTAGGAATAAACCTAACCAAGGAAGTGAAAGACCTACACTCTGAAAACTACAAGACACTCATGAGAGAAATTAAAAAAGGTACCAATAAATGGAAACACATCCCCTGCTCATGGATAGGAAGAATTAATATTGTCCAAATGGCCATCCTGCCTAAAGCAATCTACAGATTCAATGCAATTCCTATTAAAATACCAACAGCATTCTTCAATGAACTCAAGCAAATCATTCTAAAATTCATATGGAAACACCAAAGACCCCGAATAGCCAAAGCAAACCTGAGAAGGAAGAATAAAGTGGCGGGGATCTTGCTCATCAACTTCAAGATCTACTACAAAGCCACAGTAATCAAGACAATTTGGTACTGCCACAACATCAGACCCAGAGACCAATGGAACAGACTAAAGAGCCCTGATATAAACCCAAACATACATGGTAAATTAATATAAGATAAAGGAGCCATGGACATACAATGGGGAAATGACATCTTCTTCAACAGTTGGTGTTGGCAAAACTGGACAGCTATATGCAAGAGAATGAAACTGGATCATTATCTAACCCCATACACAAAAGTAAACTCAAAATGGATCAAAGACCTGAATGTAAGCCATGAAACCATGAAACTCTTAGAAGAAAACATAGGCAAAAATCTCTTGAATATAAGCATGAGCAACTTTTTCCTGAACGCATCTCCTCAGGCAAGGGAAACAAAATAAAAAATGAACAAATAGGACTACATCATACTAAAAACCTTCTGTACAGCAAAGGACACCATCAGCAGAACAAAAAGGCATCCTACAGTATGAGAGAATATATTTGTAAATGACATATCCGACAAGGGGTTAACATCCAAAATGCCTAAAGAACTCACACGCCTCAACACCCAAAATGCAAATAACCCTAATAAAAAATGTGTGGTGGATATGAACAGACACTTCTCCAAAGAAGAAATTCAGGTGGCCAACAGGCACATGAAAAGATGCTCCACATCACTAATCATCAGGGAAAAATGCAAACTAAAACCACAATGAGGTATCACCTCACACCAGTTAGGATGGCTAGCACCGAAAAGACTAAGAACAACAAATGCTGGCGAGGAGGCGGAGAAAGGGGAACCCTCCTACACTGCTGGTGGGAATGTAAGCTAGTTAACCATTGAGGAAAGCAATATGGAGGTTCCTCAAAAAAACTAAACATAGAAATACCATTTGATCCAGGAATTCCACCCCTAGGAATTTACCCAAAGAATATAATTTCTCAGTTTCAAAAAGACATATGCACCCCTATGTTTATTGCAGCACTATTTGCAATAGCCAAGAAATGGAAGCAACCTAAGTGTCCATCAGTAGATGAATGGATAAACAAGAGGTGGTACATATACACAATGGAATACTATTCAGTCATAAGAAAGAAACAAATCCTACCATTTGCAACAGCATGGATGGAGCCGGAGGATATTATGCTCAGTGAAATAAGCCAGGCGAAGAACGACAAGTACCAAACGATTTCCCTCATTTGTGGAGTATAACAACGAAGCAAAACGGAAGGAACAAAACAGCAACAGACTTACAGACTCCAAGCAGGGACTAGTGGTAACCAAGGGGAGGAGTGAGGAAGGGCGGGTGGGAATGGAGGGAGAAGGGGCTTGAGGGGTATTATGATTGGCACATATGGTGTAGGGGGGATCATGAGGAAGACAGGTGAGCACAGAGAAGACGAGTAGTGACTCTGTGGCATCTTACTACACTGGTGGGCAGTGACTGCAATGGGGTATATGGGGACACGATAATATGGGTGAATGTAATAACCACGTTGTTTTATCATGTGAAACCTTTAAAAGAGTGTATATCAATAATACCTTAATAAAAAAATTGAAAACCTCTCAATGGCAAGTTTGGCAGAAATTGTTCACCAAGAAGGTTTAATATTGCCTTTATAAGCCAAAGAGAGAATAAATAATATGAAAGGGGAAAATATTCCAATGTATAATTTCCAGTAGGGAAAAAAAATTCATGATAAAAACTTGAGCCTCATAAGAGCAGGGAAAAAGAAAGGGGGCATTACAATTAGTAGGAATAATATGTGTGGGGAGCATGGGGAGGGCTGTACAACACAGAGAAGACAAGTACTGATTCTACAGCATCTTACTAAGCTGATGGACAGTGACAGTAATGGGGATTGTGGGGGGGACATGGTGAACGGGGGAGCCTAGTAAACACAATGTTCTGCATGTAATTATAGATTAATGATAACAAAATAAAAACAAACAAACAAACAAAAAAGAAAAGCAAATGTGCATTGAGGTTCCAGGAGGAACGAATAAATTGTGAAAAAAAAAAACACCTTGAGACTCCATTTCAAATGGAAACATAATAGCAGCAAAATATTTATTGCCTCTCTTGTCTTTATTTTCCTCACATGTAAAATTAAAAGCTGATATATTAAAAGACATTCAAAAATGGTAAAAATATAAATACATATCTGACACTTTGGTTGTATCTAAAAAATGTAATGACTATATAAATCTATTCTTTGAAGTGTTTTTACTTGGGGGAAGGGTGGGAAAATAGCCTGAATGCTCATCACAGGTAAACATATGTTGAACACCTCTTGTAGGCTGAGTTGTGTCCTACTAAAATTCCTATACTGCAGTCCTCATTCCTAGTACCTCAGAATGTGACTGTATTTGGAGATAAGGTCTTTAAAGAGGTAATTAATTTAAAATGAGGTCATGGAGGGCCCTAATTCTCTATGACGGTGTCATTTTTTTTTCGTTTGATTTTTATACTTGATTTATATGTGAATCCCACATTTCTCCCTTATTATTATTATTATTTTTTTTAATAGAATGCTGAAGTGGTAGGTAGATGCAAGATAAAGGTAGAAAACATAATTTAGTGCTGTAAGAGGGCAAATGTAGATGATCAGGTCTGTGCCTATAGACTATGTATTAATCCAAGCTAGACAAGGGCAGCAAAACATCCACGGATGCAGAAGATTTCTCTCAAAACAAGGGGGGTGAGGTTCTAAGCCTCACCTCTGTTGATCCCAAATTTCTATGATGGGTGTCATTTTAAGAAGAGGAAATTAGGACACAGACACACACAGGGATGCCTCTGTGAGGACACAGGGGAGAACACGGCCATCTGCAAGCCAAGGAAAGGGGCCTCAGGGGAAACCAGCTTTGCCAGCACCTTGCCTCATAGCCTGCAAAACTGTAAGGAAATAAACTTCTGTTGTTTAAGCCACCCAGTGTGTAGCACTTTGTTACAGCAGCCCTAGAAAATTAATACACAGCACTCTCCTGGCACTCCAGGGGAGACAGATACGTACACAGGCAAACAGGTAAGGGTGTGGAGGAGCAAATTATGAAGACTATCAACTTAGCAGAATTTCGTGTGTTGATTGAAATGTTATAGACTATGTAAAAACCTGGAAAATGTTTATGAAAAATATTAAGTGAGAAGGCAAACAACAGTATTATCTATTCTATGATAACTACAAAAGATGGTTTGTCAATAGGAAAAATAGAAGAAAACTTGTAAAAATACAGGGTTTTGCTGAGGTTAGATCCTTGATGAGTTTTCATTTTTTAAATAGTTTATGCTTTATAACAGCAATACAATGAATTATAAAAGAAAATACATACACATTTTGCCAGTTCAAACCACCATAGTTGTTTATTGGATATTAAATAATGGCAGAATGAACTAATAGTACATTCCTTATTTTTCTTAACATTTCATTCCAGTTCAAATTTCTGCTTTTGAGAAAGCTATTCTGAGTATTTTAAAAGGGAATTCAAAGAGGTTTTATGAGACTAAAGATTGCACAAAAATAGTAACTAAAAATAAGTAAGGACATAAGGAAAATAGTGTATTTGATTCTGTATTCGAAAAACAATGATCTACAATGACGTTCTAGAGTCTTGCGTAGTTATGAGCCTCAAAACCAGGCTCATCTATAAACATACACAAGCAGAATCTGCAGAAGTGAAACGACAGGTGAGTCAGCCAGAAGGGCCGGGGCCCAGGCAGCCATGTCCAGGGCTCGGGCACCTGGCCTGCCCCCTCACAGCAGCAGGGAGAGGGCCAGGCAAACAGATCCTGGGTGCCCAGCCTGGAAGAGGAGGGGATGTTTTCACAACAGACTGCCACGCCAAGGCCAGAGTTCCCGGCCACAACGCAGCACAGTCTGATGTGTCCCAGTGACTCTTCTGCACAGGGCCCAGCACGGCTTGAAAAAAGTTACAAGGTGAAAACAGCTGCTCTAATGCTGCACTGGGTGTTAATCAAGCCACCTCTCAAACAGCAGCAATGCTTACATCAAGGACCTTAATTTGCCTCCAAGACCCTGTTTCTACCTCGATTTAGCAATTCTCACTGATAGCAGTCTGTTGTCCTCGTCCCACACAAGGTCCCAAGCTTTGGGGTTCTGCTGCCCCTACAGGTTTGCCTTTCTTAGCCCCTCCAGGACAAAAGCTCCCCAGGAAGGAGACAGAGCTTTATTTTTATCCCAGTTAAAGTCCCTATCCAATCCATTAGTCGCTACGATAACCTTGGTCCAGGGCATTTCCTGGAAAAGCTATATAACCAGCTGGGATTAATGAACTCTCCCTACCATTAAATCCTGGGAGAGGCCATTGGCCTGAATTGTTACTTAATTACTCTTCTGTGTACAGCTTCATAAAGGGAGACGGTAGTGGGGGTCATCAGAGGCCGTTAATTTTACAAATAGTTTGTTAGAAACTACAGTATGTTAAGAAGTCACTCTGGTCCACAAATCAACTCAATACAGTCCTGAAGTAGAGATTCAAAACTTCCCAGGTTTCCTTGACTTATGCGAACAGTTACGAACTGTACAGAATGTGGCCAAAGTGTACAGACTCATGTATGCAGGAACATATTCTTTACATAGTGCACTTGATTTTATCTTTCCCTCTCCCTGCTCTGACCGAAGATGGCAGAAAATACAATGGGGCCAACTCGAGATATCATGGACTTTTCCCAGTTAAAAATCTCTATGGGCAATTTCTCAGTATTTTGGAAAGATTCTCCCTCTCCAGAGTTCTCTTTTTTCCCAGAATAGTGGCAGCTGCAGGAAAAGCTACGTATCCTCTAAGCAGCAAAGGAGGAGCTTTGCGTCCTCACGCTGCCTGCTGGTGCCCTGGGCCTGCTGGCCCTTCGGCTGCGTGCTGGTCCATGCTTCTGGTGGCCATGGGCCTTGTTTACTACTGCCCTTGGTCGTGAGGCCTGAGGATTCTGTGTTCACCTCAGCACAACCTAAGGTTTCCTTCCCATTGATCAGGCCTCTTGACACATCTACACCACCCTTCTGGGTCTGGCAATGCTCAGTGCGTTCTCTGCACCACCCTATTTAAAACTTCAATTCCCTCCCACGTAAACAGTCCTCACTGAATTTCCTCTCACCTTCTTCACCTATGTTTCTTCATAGCATTCTTCTTTTTTATCATACCAAATAAAATAAATGTACTCATTTATTGCGTTGTGTTACCCCTCCCGCCCCCACATACACACCCTGTAATGTAAACTCCGTGATGGCAGGTGTTTGGGCTGCTCTGTTCACTCTGTCTCCCTCATGCTTAGAACAGTGCCTGGCATCCATAAGCGCTCTTCTGATGTTTCAGTGTGTGTCAGATGAATGAGCGGTTATGGGATCAGACTGCTGCCTTAGGACCCAGGTTCCCATAGCCACACTCGGGCAGAGAGGAAGCTCAAACCGCAAGAAAAATAAAACACAGGGACCACCCCTTCATACTACCCAGGAATCACAACCATTGAACTGACCACCACCAAACGGAAGACTCGGCCATAAAACACACGCACCCATCTAGCCTTGGAACTCTGCATGAATGACCATTGTCACCCACCCCACTGTGACACGCTGCCCCACCCATCCTGTCAATAGCAGAGTCCTGACCCTTTGGAAGGTTCTGACACTCTACTGGTTGGTTCCAGTGGGGAAAGATTAGACTTCAGAAGCTGAGCGACTAAGGTAGAATCAGGAAGCCATTTACAGGAGGGGGACAGAGTTTATTGAAGAATTGGAGAAAAAAAGGAAACTAAGGTACAGAATGAACCAAATCATCTACTTCTGCTTGGTTTTTCTGAGCCCTATTTAATACTAAATACCTTAATATCTGAAGATCCTTACAGAGTCCCGGCTAGAGGTCAGAAAGATTACTTTTCAGGGCGGTCATGCACCAACATTCATGCCCATGGGGCCTTAAGGAAAGCAGCCGGGCACGGAGCAAAAAAGGGACTTCAGAGGAATGGATGACCTTTATTGATTCTAATGACCTGCAGCAAAGTTTGAAAGGGTTCTTGTTCTAGAGAACCATCTCCGCATGTACCCACTAGACGGACACACATTGAATTTTCCAGCATTATCCCTGTATCCTCACTGTATCCTTACCTGAGGTACAGTCAGATCAGGGACAGAAGACTCAAAGGGCTGGGTTTTGTCATGGCCAAAACCTGGGGGGTTGGAGGGAGGAAATCAGTTGACTTAATTTTGTCCCTATCCTTTGGGACTCTTGGCGAGTTACTCTGTGTTTCACAAATGGACCCATTTCCCCAATTCATCCAATACATCTCTGCTGCTATTTTAGGGAATCTACAATGGAAGAACCCAAGGAGGATCAGCTAGATCGCGAGTAAGTATCATGATTATGCAAAGCCACATCCAAGGACCAAGGTGTGAAGCAGGTCTGCTCTTCATGACTTCCCTCATCTTCCACCTCCCTCCCTCCTATGCTTCCGTCTGTCCAACCCCCTGCTGACACCACCCCAAGCACTCCATGTCCTCCTGAAGTGACAACTGTTGTAAATCCTGCATCCAATCAGCCCTTCCAAGGAAGGACTTACTTTGCCAAAATCATCCCTCATTCCCACTCAAAACAAAAGACCTCTCCCTCACACTTTATTCCCAGTTAATCGTTTCAAAGAGAAACCAATTAACTGACACACAACAGAAAGAAAAAGTTATTGAGAGCTTCCCATTTGCCAGGTACCCTTTCTAAAGCACTGAGGTGTTACCATTATTACATTGAAATTTACTTCAAAAAAGATGTTTGTATTCTTGAAAGTGAATGCCTGGATCATATCTCTGTGTACTCGGTGGAGTAACTCCCATGGTAGATTCTCAAGCTTTGTAGCAGGCAATGGACATGTTTTGAGATGGGAGGAGGGAGGGAGAAACAAAAGCCCCATCTGCTGGTGGAGAGCTCTTGCGGCATAAGGCAGGAACCAACTCTAAGTGATGTGCCAGGAGCCTGGATGAAAATAACTCAATGGAAGTGTATTTCATGAGCAGATTTTGTGCACCATTTGCCTGAGAAACCATTCTCTCCAATACAAGAGGCTATTAAGGAAACAAACTTCTCCTGGAACCAGGGAGGAGGTGTACTATTATATTGAGCACTTTGATCAAGAAAGCCTGGGAAAATCCTCTCTTGCTCACTGAGTTGAGAATTACTGAAACAAACTGTAAGGGAATGATTAAGAAATACAATTTCCTATGAAAAAGGAAAGGTGTGCTCCCAGAAACAGCCAGGTTGTTGAATTACATGTCTCCTAGATATCCCTTCTGGCCCAAAGATCCCTGACCCTGAGATAACTGGCCCTTGTTCCTTTCGTGGGCTGAATCTATAGGTCAGAGGAGGTGGAGATCTTAAGACTGACCCAGTCAAACAGGAATATTCACTGTTTGAACATGGAGCTTGAAAGAGACCTCGAAAGAACAGATGAAGCAAATCAGGAACTTCTTCTCAAAATCCACCAGAAAGAAGATGACATACAGAGGTGAGTGCTGGGTTTTCTTGAGGGACGTTCCCAATCAAGGGGATGGGATAGAGGAGAAGAGACAAACCTGAATTTTCCTACTTGCTCTAGAGACCTATATCTTATGTAGCAGTTTCTTCTTCATTCTTTGGCATTTTCTGTGGCTCAAACCCTGAATTATATAGCAAGTTTCAAAGAGATTCTTTTTTTTTTTTTTTTTTTATTGAAGGGTAGTTGACAACAGCATTGCATTACATTAGTTTCAGGTGTACAACACAGTGATTCAACATTTATATACATGATAATTCTAGGTACCAGGTATCACCATACCAAGTTGTTACAATATTTTGACTATATTCCTTATGCTATACATTACATCCCGGTTACTTATTTATTTTACAATTGGAAGTGTGTTTATATATATATAGATATATATATATATATATATATAGTTTGTGAGGGCATCTCTCATATTTATTGATCAAATAGTTGTTAACCACAATAAATTTCTGTATAGGGGGGTCAATACTCAATGCACAATCATTAATCCACCCCAAGCCTAATTTTCGTCAGTCTCCAATCTTCTGATGCATAACGAACAAATTCTTACATGGAGTACAAATTCTTAACATAGTGAATAAGTTACATGGTGAACAGTGCAAGGGCAGTCATCACAGAAGCTTTCGGTTTTGTTCATGCATTATGAACTATACACAGTCAGTTCAAATATGAATATTCATTTGATTTTTAAACTTGATTTATATGTGGATACCACATTTCTCTATTATTATTATTTTTTAAAAAATGCTGAAGTGGTAGGTAGATACGAGATAAAGGTAGAAAACAGAGTTTAGTGTTGTAAGAGAGCAAATGTAGATGATCAGGTGTGTGCCTGTAGACTATGTGTTAATCCGAGCTAGACGAGGGCAATAAACATCCATGTATGCAGAAGATTTCTCTCAGAACATGAGGGGGGAGGTTCTAAGCCTCACCTTCAAAGAGATTCTTAAAAGATTGGATGATATTCACCTGAGCTGAAAGAACACTAGGGTGTTTGACTTAGGACTCAGGTCAAACTTCGAAGTGATTTTTTTTTCCTGCCTTTGAAGTGATTATGATGGTAAGGACCCAGGAAAAATGGGTTTCCAACTTGAGAGCCATATTTACTGACACTGAAGTAACCCTTAAAACTGACAGATGTGTTTTTCCAGTTCTGAAGCTGTCTGTTCCTCACACTATGTGCTTGTGTCATTCAGGCTGGAAAGTGAGATCACTCAGACTCAAGACCTGACAGAAGATGATGACTGGGAGAAGGAGAATAGTACCACCGTGGAAAGGGAAAGAACGCTGCAAGACCTGGAAGAAGAAATAGCCAGACTTGTAAGCAAGAAGCTAGGAAGAGCCATCTCATAGGTTTTATTCCTCA
Organism: Manis pentadactyla; assembly: GCF_030020395.1. Lineage (NCBI taxonomy): Eukaryota > Metazoa > Chordata > Mammalia > Pholidota > Manidae > Manis > Manis pentadactyla. The sequence continues at coordinate 87,413,966 of NC_080029.1, forward strand.
GCTTGTCTCTCATTAGTCATCAGATAAGCTAGTCTCCTCTGTTTTACATGCAAAGACTAGTCAAAAAAGTCATGGTAAAATATGTGTCAGTGGCACAGTTTCTTTGGTAATATTTAATATTGGGAAGCCCTGCATGTGGGCATGTCTATCCTGGTGAGCTGGTATATACATATGTATGTGGAAATCAAACCACAGGTCCTTGACCTGACAGTATGCAGTGAGGTAGAGTTACTGCAGGGAAATAGCACCCGGTGAAAGGGAGAACAATCAGCTGAATAAAGATGGGTGGCAGCAGGGAGATCCACACCCATGCTCCGCTTCTTTCTCTCAACAGGAAAGGAAAAATGAGACTCTGGTGCGCCGTATAAGAGAACTTCAAAAAAAGGTGGGTTGGGGCTCTAGTTTTCCCCACGTTCCCCGCAGCGGCTTCAGTTGTCAAAGACACAAGGGAGGGAAAATGATCATAGAGGATCCCACGTGTCAGAAAAGTTTGTGCTGGGGGCGGGTTCTACCCCTGCCCCACTCTCCTGAGGCTGAGCCTCGTACCTGAATGCCATGGACTTCCCCTGCAAGCATGAGGTGAAGGGAGTGGGTGCGACATTTGGGCTATCTGGTGATCCCATGGGTTTTTCATTCTATCACAAGAAAATGGAATCCACTGACACTTTGTTGGAAGGTGAAAGCTTAATTTTATTTTCAACAGAGACTTTTTAAAATACTTAAATCCCAAGGGCTTCCCCTTTCCTTATCCAGGCATTCACTCTACCTCCACTCCTGCTCAAAATACAGTGGGTTTCCTATGATCGCCCTACTTTCTGACCCATGCCTGCAGCCCTCTGTAGCCTGGAATGGCATAGGGTTCAGGGAAGTACTCCTGCTTGTGCAGACTCTAGCTTTGGTGGCCAAAACTAGTGAGAAGAAGGCCATGTTATTGGCTCTACACACCAAACAGTGTGTTTGTCTTCTAGTATCTTTTATTTGATGCATTTTTATTTGAAATATGTATTTATTTAAAATCATAGCTTACAAGGAAATCGCAAAAGGCAGCCAAGTGTGAACAAGGCCATCTAAAGGGACCACTAGAAGACTCAAAGGTAAATGAAAAAGCAATCTTGAGTGGGTTTGGGTTACATAACCAGGAAGCAAGCTTTTAAGTGGAAACAACTATCAAAACTGGGATAAATTCTTTGTAGTTTTAGCCCATGTCAGACTTAAGCCTAGACTACTGAGTACTGAATTCTTTTCCGCCCTTGGTAAGGAATTTCACTCTGAAGCCATATATTTTGTTTCTCTTCCTTTAGGAAGAGCAGAACACAATTGCACAATGCATATATAACACTGAAGTTCCTAGTTTATATCCTGGTCCCAGCACCTAGTGAGGTATATGAAGTTAGGCAATTTAATCAGCCCCTTCCAGCCTCAGTTTGAAAACTGAATGAAATTGTGCATTTTTAAAACTCTTTCCTTTTTTTGAAGAGTAAAACCTTGAAACATCACATATTTAACGTGATTATTTAAAAGTCTAGCTGAGGCAAATGTATGAATTCATAGAGCAGAGCTAGGATTTGTCAATCTACTGTGTGCTAGGTAATTTACACACTCTATCACTGACTCCCATCCAGAAAACGATTCATTCAATTTATCACTCAAATATTTAGTGACCTCTACCTGCTGAGTGCATCATCAGACATTGCTTAGCATTTCTCTAATTGTGTTCCAAAGATAAAAACCTGGGCACAACCACAATTCATCTGATCAAAGATGCAAAAAGGTGGACTTATTTTTTTATTCAGAAAGCAGGTAAAATTCTTACTTGATACTTTCTGTAGAATTCCATCTTGCCCTTGCCTTATTTCTCTTTAGCTTCTTAAGCTCACTCTTAAGCCCATACTACGTCTGTGCAGCCCCTGCAGATAGGGACACACTGAAAATAGAAATAGAAAGTGAAAAACAGAGAATTACTTCCCTATTTCCTGTCAGCCAAATTAGTACTGATGGCCACAAACAGGAAGTCCAAAGCCACCAAAACAGCTTGCTTGGCCATGCCTGTCCAGGAAATGTATCTGGAAAGGAAGAAATGTGGAGCCTGCATGTGCTTCAGGATAAACTTGGGGCTCAGACTAGAAAGGCTTATGAAGCCCCTTGATGAGCCTTGCCATATAACTAACTGCATTTGCTTCCTTCTGCTCAAAACAAGTTTTCTTGACAGCAGCCCAGCAGAGCCCACGGCAAGGCTTTAAGTCTCGTGATGCTGTGTCACCTCAGCTGAGCAGAAAGACTATAGGTAGTTCCACGTATTGTCAGAACAATGGCCATTATTTTCCCAGAAGCTATTAGCCCACCTCCAAAGAACTCTAAAGCATTACTGACCCTTTAAATTACTCCCATTTGCCTACATGTGTTGTAGAATTCTCAAGTGATTTCTCTAATTCTATGAAATACACAGCATCTCTTGCTTCTGTTCTTACATCCTGGCAATCAGCTCATCAGTTTAATGGTATGCCTGCTGCGCCTCTTTGTGTCTCAGACCACCGTCCTGAAAATAAAGCCCTTAGACACATTTGGCTCTCTGGCCCTCGGTATAATTGACTGAAGAGGAAAGGAACTGTTAGAAGTCTTCAGATGTGAAACAACGGTACTAGATCAAAGTGGGAACAGTAGAGCTAAAAGTGGAAGGAGGGAAAAACGCAGGCTTGTCTGCTCTAACTAGGGAATATACCCCAAGCACATCTATTCCTCTGTTACTATTACCCTTCTGCAAGCCACCATAAGCCCTTGCCTGGATGCCAAATCAGCCTCTTAGTCTTCCTGCTTCTGCTCTTACCCTTACTCTACTTTTCACACATAGAAAAGACTTATTCTTTAAAAACACAGATCAGATTATGTCCTTACTACTTCGAGTTCACACCTGGCTTCTCACTGCAATTAAAATGAAGAACCAAACTCTAGAAGCAACAAGGCCCTACATAATCTCATCCATGTCAACCTTTCCCCACCTCATCTCCTCCTCACCAGGTGTTACCCCACACTCCAGCCACATATCTTCCACATATACACTAAATATGTGCTCTCTCACAGTCTTGGCTCTTGCTGCAACCCTGCATGGGACATATTTCTTCCAGATCTCCATTTGGCTAATATTTACCATTTAGATTTCAACCCAGTATCATCTCATCAGACAGGACCTCACCTATGATTGCTCTCATGCCATCGCTATCACTACATTTCTCTGTTTGTATTTCTTTCATAGCATTTATCATTATCATGTTTACTTATCTGTTAATGTCCCCAACTAGAATGTCAGCTCTGTGAGGCAGAGACTCTGCCTGTCAATCCCGTTCACCACTGTATCCTTTCTACTCTCATGGCCCTCTGCCCATCACTCCGACATAGCCACCAATATAGAATAGGCTTTCATCAAATAAGGAAGGAAAAGAAAGAAGGAGGAATATGGGGAGCAAAAAAGGAGTGAGTAGTAAGTATATAAAAGGAAAAAGAAGAGTGAAGTTTTTCAAGATTGATGTTTTTCCTAAGAGAAACAGCTAAGAAGGAAGGAAGCTAAGAATTGTAGTTTAAGCGTGAGTGGAGCCCTGATGAATGCTAAGGGCTTGGGAGTGTAGAAGGGCAGGGTCACCAGAAGGACGCTGCATGGTTTGACTCTCCTCCATTAAAAAGACATCTGATAGCATACCTGATGCACGTCAACCACCTGTAAGATAACCTTTGAGACAGCATTTCAGAATGGAAGCCTGCTTGCACCTTGAGTTATCCATCTCCTTCCCTTTCTGTAGGTTAAGTTACAACAGCTGGAAGCTTCCTGTGCTGACCAAGACAAGGAACTGGCCAAGGTGATGGTAGTAATTTCAGTATTACTTCTCCCAGACGAGGGAAAAGTTGATGTTCAGTTAGACGATGCAATACATTCTGCAAATGATTGAGTTATATACAATAAGGCTCCAGATCCAGAACCATTATGGGGTTGAGGAGGGGATGAAGGAAAGGAAGATAAATGCAGTCTCCTAGGTTTCCTTCTCTTCAATAATTTTTACAGGATATGTTCTGTATCTGTATCTTCAACAAATTAGTATCTATTCTTCTCCCAACTGTCCCAAAATAAAATCCCCCCCAAAATAAAGCTTATCTATCCTCCAAAAAAAAAAAAATCAGTTCATATATACAGCAAAAACATATTTAGAACAATTAGAAAACTACATTTAGGGTCTGGGATTTAGGAGGAAACAAGTATACTCTTGTTCTTAGAGAAATTTCCTGAAAGAAATTTGACTGAATTTTGGTTTCCCAGATAAAGGAAGACGATGCACATGTGGCCCAGCTCTGCAAAGATCAGGTCTTCTGCATTAAGGTACAGTTTCTCGGTAATGGGACAGAGAAGGGTTTGTAAGGTACAGGATAATATGAAACGATGCTTTTCAAAGAACACTTTCTAGGGCAATATTAACTCTTCAAAGTGGCATTACAAAGGGACTTTGGGTCCCTGACAACCCACCACCAATATCATTCCGTTACAGCCCTGGTCTCCTGACCTCTGTGCTCTTAAATTCATAACGAGCACTGCTCCTTTCATGACACCAATCACCCAGGGACCTGCCTGGGAAGGTAGGAAGTGCAGCGAGTGACCAGGAGTGGTGGTGGGTGTGGGGGCTGGAGAAGGAGACCAGGCATTCATGTTGCCACGTAATAATACATGCTGCTTATGATTAGAAAAAGTGTAAGGCTTCTAATTAGTGACTGTGGCTTCTTTTATTTCTCTTGGAAGAAGTACCAGGAAACTCGGAGGAAAATAGAAGAAGAAGCAGAGACTCGGCTCCTTGAGACAGAAGTGTGAGTTTTGGCAAAAAAAGGAACTTCTTGGTTTTAGTGGTGACTCCATCTCAGCCTGGGTCAGAGCAAACATTCCTCTGACCAATTCCTACTTGGGACTGAGTGAGCCCCAACACCACATCTCTCTCCCTCCTGTTAGTGATTGTTTGACTCCCACTAAACCACATCAACTTTAAAATGCAGGTCCTTCTTCCATCCTTCTTAAAAAAACCACAGAAACACATCTCCCTTCATGCTTTTATCACATTTTCAATTACTCAGGTTTATATTAAGGGCAGGAACATCTGATTTTAAAAGGGCTGGTGGTCAGGTACTCTGATGAGTAGGACATTCCTACTTGCACAGAAAAGCCCTTTAATCTAATACCACCCTCATTTCCCCAAAAACATAGAGACTAAGCCATATAAGACAGGCACGAAACTAACCTCTGGACACACAAAGGCCACCATATTACAAAACTCAAACTGTACGCTATATTAACTACTAAACTATGACCATTAAAGGTTAGAAATGGTAAGACAAAAGCCCCTCCTTTCTGAGTTTGTCTAGAATTGAAATGGTGAGAAAACAAAGTCAAAAATCTCACTCCCATTTCTTGGCCCCTTTTTAGAAGTTACATCTTAACTTACTCAAGAAGTACTTACATTTATTAATTATTTGAGAATCTTGGGATCGAGGTAAAGAGACCCAGACTTCATACCGCCTCTAAATAGCCCTGGTATATGCATTGTGGCCTGGGAGGGCCACAGGGTACCAGCTCTTGGAATTCTGAAGGATACCTTCAAGTTTCCTGAGAGCCTTCTTGAACATTAAGTATGGCTTCAGTGCTAAGCTATGTTTCTAGAACAGAGCTGCCCAGTAAAACTTTGTGCCATCCAATAAGTAGCCAATGGCCACCTACTGAGTACCTGAAACATGGTTAGTGTGACTGAGGAACTGATTTTTTTTTTTATTTTAATTAATTTTAATGTTCATAGGTACATGTAGCCACTGGCTTCCATAGTGGACAGCACAGCTTTAGAATATAAAACTTTTAAAATAATCATTATTTTACGTATGAATATTTGAGTGTACTTTATCCAATCCCTATCTTGGTTCATTTCCCCCTAGATCAAAAGTCTTGAGCATGAACTCGGCAAAAAAATATAACAGCCAAGATAATAAGGTGAGTGTTCCAACCTGTGTCCTCTCACTCAGTGCCACTGCCTGTCAGTTTCCAGAACACTATAAGCCACGAAACATACACAAATCTTCCCATGTGCACGCTCCAAGAACAGTACTAGATGTAATTTCAAGGCATTCCAACCTGAAACAAAGAAGACAACTGTCTTCCCTCTCTTACAGCCATGTAAATGGCCAGATGATCCCAACATGGTCCCGAATCTTTCAAAACACAGAGCACCAGGGTTATCTGTCACTATCTGATCAGAGTTGCCCCATGAGTTAACATAAGAAGCCATCACTTCTTTATGACAAAGCTCCAAGACTGTTCATATTTAACATCGTGATGTCACCAGCACATATGCAAACGTCAGAAGGACATAGAATTGGATGCAGAGCATCACGGCTCTTTGCCTGTTTGGCATTTTGGGGCAGCAAGTTCACAGGGCTAAAAGATAAATTTCTATTTAACTTTATTTTTGTAATGTATATTGGTTTCAGAGGCAAGGCTGACATTCACCAGAACTTTTTTGGCATGAAATATATGGTCTTGATAACCTCAGAAAAAAAAGAAGTCTTCTTTTCCTAAAAAGCAAACATCAATAATCCACCATTGTCCCTGGGGTCATCCAGATGTTTGGGTATATGTCAGACATGCCCACAGTGACCATGACTCCAATTGTCCTGAGCAAGTTATTCTGGCCCCTCTCTTCCATATTCCACTCAGCAAAAAAATTAACTGGACTCCCCCTCTCTAGGACGAGGCTTAGCATACTTTCTGATATGTCCCATCATCTATCCCCAATGGTTCATCAACTGACTACCCATCAGAGGAAAAACAGAGTGTCTTCACCAAAGTTATCAGAGTCCCATGACGGTCACGTGCCCTGAGTTTGAGCCGTCTTTACAGAGACGCTCCCTGAGCACTGATTAGAGGGCACTTCACCTCATCTGACTCAAGCTATAGAACCAAATTTGTAAAACACAAAGTTTCTCATGATTCCAATTCTATGAGCCTTATTTACACAATTTTAAAATGTGATCTTAATTCCTCCGTCTTTTTATCTCCCAAGGAAGTTAAAAGGAAAATGAAATAACTAAGGAAATACTTTGTAAAAGAAATGTCACAGAAATTCAGGATATATCTTCATCTTTATATTTTTATACCTTTTAAAACTTATCTCAGAATATATTTGTGTGGTTTCCATCGCTTGTTCATTCCTCTAAGGGTTGCTGGCTGAGCTGAAGGTGAGCAAAGAGTTATGAGGGCCGAGAATGTGGATTCCCAGAGGTCCCGGCTTCAGGCCTGGCCCTGCCACTCACTAGCTGTATAAACTGGGGCAACAGACTTTACGTTTCTATGCCTTCCTGTCTTCCTATAAGGTGATACAAAATTATATATAAATATGTAAGTGTGGATATATATATATATATATAAGCGTGTGTGTGTGTATGTATGTATAAATAGTGCATATATATAAATATATATGTATATACATTGTCTTTGAAAATTTCATCTGTTTATGCTTATGAGAAAAATTTGTATGGTCTCTAAACATAACATATAACTAATGGCTCACTGAATATTACTTCACAGTGATGAAATTGCTAATTTATCAATGTCCTTTCTTCTCCCAGGACAATTCTCTCCAAAAGAAGGGAATATGGCTCTGTAAAAGGCAAGTAAATATCTTTGAGCAAACTTCCTGAAAACTGGGAGATCTACTAGCCGTCCTGCAGACGACAAGGGGAACCTTGTATACACATTCACACATTCTCACACTCACACACACACACACACACACACACACACACACACACACACACACACACACACACAGAGTCAACAAACTAGTGTCATCAGTGACCACATTTCTCAGTTCTAATGCTATGACTTCTTGCCGAAAGGCAATTACTAATCTCATTTTCCAGTATTAGCAGCCAACAGCCTAGTAGTAACCAGAAACGGGAATCTTATCACCTAAAAGAGATGTGGCAAATCTCATACTTACTCCCTCTTCCCTTAACAATCTGAATTCATTTGATGTGTCTGGATCCCCAGTAGAATCAGTAGATTAGAAATGGGGTTCATAAGCATAGTGATTGGATTTTCACCCTACTGTATGAGACATGCCTCCCTCAAACCTTGTTACAATGTCAGCTCTTTACCCCCGACATGAAAAATATATACATACATAGGGAGAGAACTTCTAAATGCAAGTATACTGCTGCCTAATAACAGATAAAAGGGGAAATGATTGTGAAAAAGAGATAAAGCACCTAACAGTATCCAGCACACCATAATTGCTCGAAAATATTTGTTAACCTGAGTAAGAACTCAAGATTCAAACAACAGAGTGCATATTAGTTCTGAAGGAATCACTGTGACAGCAAAAATCTGTATTCATGAAGTCCTTGCATTTTCAAGAAAAGGTCAAATTATGTTCAATATAATCTGTTTAAGAAGGCATAGAGAAACATATATTCAAAGTGGTACAAAATATGATTTAGAAAGAGTTCCTTCAAAATGATTAACATAAAATTATTGGTGTTTAAAGGTAATTTCCAATTGTCTAGAATACTGGCTTAAGGGGGAGGTAAATGAAGTACTACATATTTTGGTGTCCCTAAATATAGTGTTCTGGAACAACTAGTAGAATTCTTCCTAGAACTCCTAGGACTGCCTTCACCTATACTTTTAACACCAGTGCCCAGCATGGAATCGCCCATGTGGACTCCCCAGGGCCGTCTGCCTTGAGTTGGTAATCTGGAGGAGAATGTACAAGTTTAGATCATCAAACTACAAATACCTTTCCTCTTGTTTTACTCGACCATTCTGTGAGGCACGGGTAGGCTGGTTGTTAACTCAAGAGATTAAAAAGTTGGTTATTCCTAAGATTTTCCCTGGGAATGTCACCCAGAACCTCCTTATGAATATTGTATCCAGCTTCAAGGAGATTTGTAGGAAGGAGGTTTGTAAAGGGCTCCTGATTCTAATTCTAAGATACTTTACTAGAATGGATCCTGGATCCGGGCTCTAAGATCAACTCTAGAGAAAGACTTCAGAGAACTGGTGGGGAAGGGGTTCTCTTTGACTAGTGAGTGCAGGTGGTAATGAATTTGTCCTGGGGCCGGAGGCAGCCCAGAACAGCTGGATAAGGTTTAATGTACGAAGGAAAGAGTGGCGGTTTGCTCGTGCAAATCATAGCAACACAACGAGGGCAAAAAAATTCATCATTTAAAGAAGAAACCAAGACCACTATAGGGAAATTTAGAGAAATGTATTAAGAAATATTAAAAGTATCATGAATGAAAGAAGAGAAATACCATGATCATGGATAGGAAGCCTTAATACCAGAAATATATCAGTTGTCTCCAGTGGAGAAATAGTCAATTCAATTCCAATCAAACTCCCCAAAAGATTTTTCATGCAATTGAATGAAATGATTCTAAAATATACTATATTTGGAGGAGTAAAGGGTCAGAGATAACCTGGAAATTTTAAAGAAAAGCAAGAGGTCGGGAATATGCCATTTCAGATATCAGAACTTACTATGAAGCTACAATAATTATGATAGTGTGCTACTGGAACCAGACCAGGAAAACTGAACAATGAAATGAAACAAAAAAAGAGCTTAGATACAGTGCACATTTAGACCTTTGATATGTAACAATAATTATATGTCATAGGGGAAAGGAAGAATTGTTCAAAAATATGGCAGGGAAAAACGTTATCCAAATAAGACAAAAAATGGTATCAGATCACTAACATTCAGCATATATAAAAAGCAAGCCCAATGTGTTAAAGACTTAAATGTCCACAAAAAGAAAGAAAGGAATCTTTAAAATTCAGCATGAGTTATCTATTCCCACTTAACAAATTACCCGAAAACTTACTAGTTTCAAATAAAAAACATTTATCAGCCCATAGTTTCTGTGAGTCAGGAATCTTTGAGTCACTTAGCTGGGTACTTCTAGCTCAAGGTCTCTTGTGAGGCCACAGATAAGATGTTGGCCAAAGTTACAGCCATTAGAAGGCTTGCCTGGGGCTAGAGGATCTATTTCCACACTGGCTTTTTTGCTGGATTTTCGCAACAGGCCTCAGTTCCTCACCGCATGCACATCCCCACAGGGCTGGCTGGGAATCCTCCCAGGATGACAGCCGGCGTTCCCCCTGAGAGGAAGGAAGAAGCTGCAGTGTCTCCAGTACCTAGCCTAGGAAGTCATGCACCGGCACGTCACTTCCACAGTATTGTATTCTTTAGAAAGGAGCCATTAAGCCCAGTCCACATCCCAATGAAGGGAAATCTCATAATGAGAGGAGTATCAAGGAATTTGTGAACATATTTTTAAAATGCTACAAACTCTCAATGAAGATAGAAGTACCCTTCAGACCTTGGTATAGGGCATGGATTTTTAACACGACATAAAATGGATTGATTCTAATTAAAGGAAAGGTTTATAAACTAGACTTGATTAAAAATTATTAACTTTTGCTCTTCAACACTTAGAGCAAGTGAAAGTTAGAAAGTAGAGGGAAGTTACTCAAAGTACACATGGAAAAGGATTCATATCAAGAACATATAAAGAATTTTTACCATTTAGTAAGAAAACCTCAAACAACCTAGTAGATAAATGGGCAAAAGGAACACAGAAGACCAATAAACCTATGCACAGATATTCAGCATCACTGTTCATCAGGGAAATACAAATCAAGACCATAATGAGAAATTACTTTACACCCATTTGATTAGTGAAACTTTAAAAATCTGATGGTAAGCGTTGGAGAGGGTGTAGACCCATAGAAATATATAGTCTTGCTAGTGGAGTATAAACTGGTGTGACTACTTCACAAGATAATTTCAGGTAATGATAAATACTAAAAGAAAATAAAATTCAGTGATGGAAGACAGTAACTAGCAAGTCAGCATTAGGGAAGGACCATATTTACAAAGCGTTGCTGGGAACGGAGACAAGATTTAGGGGGAGACATTTGAATATCAAGAAGGAACCAGGTGTGCATTAGGTATGACTCACTATTTTGTTCCTGGTTTTCTAACATCTGGCTAACAGTTTCTTGGCTTTCTCTTTTCAGGATTTTTCTATTTCTCTTTTTCATCACCCTATTTTTCATCACACTGCTGGGCTACTTGTTTTTCCACATAAGCTTTATAAATCCAGATCTCCTAATCGACTTACTACCCAAGATACTGAACAGGAGCACCTTGTGGAGGCTAAGAAGCTTCCTCTCCGCATCTCTCACACTTCGGACTGAGGACTTGTTGCCCCACTAATCCCCAAAAAACATCCTTGGAAAAAGAAGGCAAGTGGTACCTGACTGTGTACACTAGGAGATGGTGGAACTTGTAGAGGGAAGATGCTTTCTTCAGTTTTTCCCTTGAGGTTTGCCTACAGATGACCTTTCCTCCCATGTTGCCTTTCCAAGATCGACCTTGCCCAGTAAACAGCTCTGTCAGTAGATTTCAGTGGCTATAGGGTAAGCTAAATAATATGAAATAGTAAACAGAGTAGACCATTTTCAGAATAATGTCACAGATGCTAAAGCAAGTTAGAGTCCATCAATACTTCTATAGTTAATCTTAAAAATGTAAGAGACTGGATCTCTGCAATGCAGATGGCTCACTACTGATAATTAGAACTCTATAGCAGCAAGTGACCTTAACTTAAGCTAACTTACAAATTACAGCAAAATTTAAAAAAAGATATTGCCTTATGGAACTAAAAATCTGAGGTTTCAGGCATGGCTGAATCCAGAAGTTTCACCAGTATCCTCAGGGCTTCATCTCTCTCCCTCCTTTCTCTGAATGGGCATTGCTCCTTTAAGTGGCAATATTCTGCCAATAACCTAAATCCTATGCTACCAGATTAGCAACTTCAGCACAATCAGTCTTTTCCAATAGCTACAGCAGGAAAGACCAAAGAATCTGTATTGGCTGAGGTCAATTGCCTAGCCCTGTCCCATAATCAGCTGATCATGTGTCAGCAAAGTCATCCTTTAATGAAAGGCTTAAAGGCATCTTGGACCACAGATAAATATTTCAAACAGAAGTTTGAAATGGAAAGAAAAAATTAAGCAACTTTCTTAATCTGGTAAATTTCCTAGAATGAGTAAATTCTTTCTTCACCCCAGGCCTCAGAGAAAACAAAATCCTTTTCTCCTGGCAATTACTAGAGTAATGTGCAAATACGCATTGTCTGACCATACAAGTCACTGAGTTTTTACCTGGCACCCTAAATGGAAATGCCCTCCACCATCTCAAAGAACAGCACTGTACACACGGCTTATTCCCACACTGAGTGGCAGTGGCATTCTAGGGTCCAGTAGAATTTGGCAGTTTCTGCCCAGTAGGTGTGGCCTTAATAGGTGTTTCATTAAACCGGACTCCGTTCTTGGCACAAGGGGAGGATAAGGTATGGCCAGCTCCCATTTACCATTGTCCTGCTACATGACAGAGCAAGAAATCCACTCCTCTGCACTCATGAATTTGAGACTTAGAATCATGAAAGAAAAAGTATTTTCACACATTGTGATTTCAGAGTCACTTAAGAAAACTTTAAAAAATTTTTCCTTTCATGCATATTTCATTATTCATCACTATGTTTTCTCTGCTGTAGCTAAGTGAAATAATGTTGAGAAAACAGTTCAAAAGTTGTTAGGAAGGACACAAATCTCTAATAACATCTTGAAGTCCATAATTGCCCTTGTTGTTGGTTAAAGTAAAGGTAAGTGTTGACTATATCATTCGGGGTCACACCCAGAATACAAAATGAGAATTCAGAGTGGAGAGAACCAGCAAAAACATTTGTTCCCAGAATGTAAAGTGAATCAGCAAAAAAACAGTTTCCACTATGTGACTTCATTCCTGTAGATGGAGATTCTGGCAACTTCAGATGGTTGTATTAAAAAGATGATGATGATGGAGGGGGGAGCAGGGAAGGGAGGAAGGAAGGAAAAAAAGAAAGAAAGGAAACGAGGCTGATCCCTTAGCAGTGTAAACTTCCAACGGTGAACTGCTGTTCTCTTCTACATGACTACTTCACTGCAGCCATTGACTGTGCTTCCTTTAATTTTGTAATACTGAGAAGCAGAAGTTTTCTAAAGACAAGCTTCAATGGTTAAAATCACTGTTGTAAAAATTCCTTCTGCTAAGGAGCAAAACTAATGGAAGCTCTTCTGTGTTTGTAGCGAAAATAGGGAAGGAGCATTCACATGCAGTGTGGGATTAGAGCCTAGGAACAGATGTAGGGGAGGTAGGCTGCTGTGGCTGGGCTGTCTTGATTCTCCTGCTGAACATTTACAGTTGAGACTGGCTGCAAGGTGCCAGGAGTTGGCCTCCCAGTATCTTGACCATTGCAAACAAGGAGCAGCTTGCTTTGTCTCTGGAGCAGTGCACGCTTCCCTCATGATTTGACTATGGCTGAATGGCTCCCTCAGAAACAGCAGAGGGCACTGTTTCATGGTAAATGCAGGCTCTCCTCAGAAGCTGTTTCTTTACCATAGCTATATATTGTACCCCTGCAATGTGCTGACCAGATGGGGGCAGGTCTGTGATAACAGCAAAACTGTCCCATTTTTCACAGGGTCATCGGCCAGATCTGGGTTTGAACATCAAGAGCACAGATGATAAAGTCTCCTACCCCAGGTGCTGAGTCACTACCTACAATGATCATCTGCCTAATATCTTCAGAATATGTGTTCTAGGTGGAAGGATTTCCTCACACGGTCTCTGCCCTTATACGTATGCCCACCATGGAGCAGAATTCCACAGTTTGATAAATTCCAAAAAGAGATATCACTTCACAGTGCTATTTACATTAAGTTTTATAAATAAATACATTTAAGATCCATGGAGACAGAAAAAGGATGTACGTTGCTATTTGCCGTACAGAAATGGACAACGACCTAGAAAAATACAACCTTCCAAGACTGACCAAGGAAGAAACACAAAATCTAAACAAACTAATTAACAGCAAAGAAATTGAAGCAGTAGACAAAAAACTACCCAAGAACAAAACCCCGGGCCAGACGGATTTACCTCGGAATTTTATCAGACATACAGAGAAGATATAATTCCCATTCTCCTAAAAGTTTTCCAAAAAATAGAAGAGGAGGAAATACTCCCAAACTCATTCTATGAAGCCAACACCACCCTACTACCAAAACCAGGCAAAGACCCAACCCAAAAAGAAAATTACAGACCAATATCCCTGATGAACGTAGATGCAAACATACTCAACAAGATATTAGCAATCCGAATTCAAAAATGCATCAAAAGGATCATGACCAAGTGGGATTCATCCCAGGGATGCAAGGATGGTACAACATCCGAAAATCCATCAACATCATCCACCACATCAACAAAAAGAAGGACAAAAACCACATGATCATCTCCATAGATGCGGAAAAAGCATTTAACAAAATTTCAACATCCATTCATGATAAAAACTCTCAACAAAATCGGTATAGAGGGCAGGTACCTCAACATAATAAAGGCCATATATGATAAACCCACAGCCAACATCATATTGAACAGTGAAAAGCTGAAAGCATTTCCTCTGAGATCGGGAACAAGACAGGGATGCCCACTCTCCCCACTGTTATTCAACATAGTACTGGAGGGCTTAGCCACGGCAATTAGACAAAACAAAGAAATACAACGAATCAAAATCAGTAAAGAAGAAATTGAACTGTCACTATTTGCAGATGACATGATATCGTACATAAAAAAACCTAAAGACTCCACTCCAAAACTCCTAGAACTGATATCGGAATACAGCAAAGGTGCAGGATACAAAATTAACACACAGAAATCTGTGGCTTTCCTATACACTAACAATGAACTAATAGAAAGAGAAATCAGGAAAACAATTCCATTCACAATAGCAGCAAAAAGAATAAAATACCTAGGAATAAACCTAACCAAGGAAGTGAACGACCTATACCCTGAAAACTACAAGACACTCTTAAGAGAAATTAAAAAGGTCACTAACAAATGGAAACTCATCCCATGCTCCTGGCTAGGAAGAATTAATATCGTCAAAATGGCCATCCTGCCCAAATCAATATACAGATTAGATGCAATCCCTATCAAATTACCAACAGCATTCTTCAACGAACTGGAAAAAATAGTTCAAAAATTCATATGGAACCACCAAAGACCCCGAATAGCCAAAGCAAACCTGAGAAGGAAGAAT
Organism: Manis pentadactyla; assembly: GCF_030020395.1. Taxonomy (NCBI): domain Eukaryota; kingdom Metazoa; phylum Chordata; class Mammalia; order Pholidota; family Manidae; genus Manis; species Manis pentadactyla. Next base: position 87,429,185 of record NC_080029.1, read on the forward strand.
AAAGTGGCGGGGATCTTGCTCATCAACTTCAAGATCTACTACAAAGCCACAGTAATCAAGACAATTTGGTACTGCCACAACATCAGACCCAGAGACCAATGGAACAGACTAAAGAGCCCTGATATAAACCCAAACATACATGGTAAATTAATATAAGATAAAGGAGCCATGGACACACAATGGGGAAATGACATCTTCTTCAACAGTTGGTGTTGGCAAAACTGGACAGCTATATGCAAGAGAATGAAACTGGATCATTATCTAACCCCATACACAAAAGTAAACTCAAAATGGATCAAAGACCTGAATGTAAGCCATGAAACCATGAAACTCTTAGAAGAAAACATAGGCAAAAATCTCTTGAATATAAGCATGAGCAACTTTTTCCTGAACGCATCTCCTCAGGCAAGGGAAACAAAATAAAAAATGAACAAATAGGACTACATCATACTAAAAACCTTCTGTACAGCAAAGGACACCATCAGCAGAACAAAAAGGCATCCTACAGTATGAGAGAATATATTTGTAAATGACATATCCGACAAGGGGTTAACATCCAAAATGCCTAAAGAACTCACACGCCTCAACACCCAAAATGCAAATAACCCTAATAAAAAATGTGTGGTGGATATGAACAGACACTTCTCCAAAGAAGAAATTCAGGTGGCCAACAGGCACATGAAAAGATGCTCCACATCACTAATCATCAGGGAAAAATGCAAACTAAAACCACAATGAGGTATCACCTCACACCAGTTAGGACGGCTAGCACCGAAAAGACTAAGAACAACAAATGCTGGCGAGGAGGCGGAGAAAGGGGAACCCTCCTACACTGCTGGTGGGAATGTAAGCTAGTTAACCATTGAGGAAAGCAATATGGAGGTTCCTCAAAAAAACTAAACATAGAAATACCATTTGATCCAGGAATTCCACCCCTAGGAATTTACCCAAAGAATATAATTTCTCAGTTTCAAAAAGACATATGCACCCCTATGTTTATTGCAGCACTATTTGCAATAGCCAAGAAATGGAAGCAACCTAAGTGTCCATCAGTAGATGAATGGATAAACAAGAGGTGGTACATATACACAATGGAATACTATTCAGTCATAAGAAAGAAACAAATCCTACCATTTGCAACAGCATGGATGGAGCCGGAGGATATTATGCTCAGTGAAATAAGCCAGGCGAAGAACGACAAGTACCAAACGATTTCCCTCATTTGTGGAGTATAACAACGGAGCAAAACGGAAGGAACAAAACAGCAACAGACTTACAGACTCCAAGCAGGGACTAGTGGTAACCAAGGGGAGGAGTGAGGAAGGGCGGGTGGGAATGGAGGGAGAAGGGGCTTGAGGGGTATTATGATTGGCACACATGGTGTAGGGGGGATCATGAGGAAGACAGGTGAGCACAGAGAAGACGAGTAGTGACTCTGTGGCATCTTACTACACTGGTGGGCAGTGACTGCAATGGGGTATATGGGGACACGATAATATGGGTGAATGTAATAACCACGTTGTTTTATCATGTGAAACCTTTAAAAGAGTGTATATCAATAATACCTTAATAAAAAAATTGAAAACCTCTCAATGGCAAGTTTGGCAGAAATTGTTCACCAAGAAGGTTTAATATTGCCTTTATAAGCCAAAGAGAGAATAAATAATATGAAAGGGGAAAATATTCCAATGTATAATTTCCAGTAGGGAAAAAAAATTCATGATAAAAACTTGAGCCTCATAAGAGCAGGGAAAAAGAAAGGGGGCATTACAATTAGTAGGAATAATATGTGTGGGGAGCATGGGGAGGGCTGTACAACACAGAGAAGACAAGTACTGATTCTACAGCATCTTACTAAGCTGATGGACAGTGACAGTAATGGGGATTGTGGGGGGGACATGGTGAACGGGGGAGCCTAGTAAACACAATGTTCTGCATGTAATTATAGATTAATGATAACAAAATAAAAACAAACAAACAAACAAAAAAGAAAAGCAAATGTGCATTGAGGTTCCAGGAGGAACGAATAAATTGTGAAAAAAAAAAACACCTTGAGACTCCATTCCAAATGGAAACATAATAGCAGCAAAATATTTATTGCCTCTCTTGTCTTTATTTTCCTCACATGTAAAATTAAAAGCTGATATATTAAAAGACATTCAAAAATGGTAAAAATATAAATACATATCTGACACTTTGGTTGTATCTAAAAAATGTAATGACTATATAAATCTATTCTTTGAAGTGTTTTTACTTGGGGGAAGGGTGGGAAAATAGCCTGAATGCTCATCACAGGTAAACATATGTTGAACACCTCTTGTAGGCTGAGTTGTGTCCTACTAAAATTCCTATACTGCAGTCCTCATTCCTAGTACCTCAGAATGTGACTGTATTTGGAGATAAGGTCTTTAAAGAGGTAATTAATTTAAAATGAGGTCATGGAGGGCCCTAATTCTCTATGACGGTGTCATTTTTTTTTCGTTTGATTTTTATACTTGATTTATATGTGAATCCCACATTTCTCCCTTATTATTATTATTATTTTTTTTTAATAGAATGCTGAAGTGGTAGGTAGATGCAAGATAAAGGTAGAAAACATAATTTAGTGCTGTAAGAGGGCAAATGTAGATGATCAGGTCTATGCCTATAGACTATGTATTAATCCAAGCTAGACAAGGGCAGCAAAACATCCACGGATGCAGAAGATTTCTCTCAAAACAAGGGGGGTGAGGTTCTAAGCCTCACCTCTGTTGATCCCAAATTTCTATGATGGGTGTCATTTTAAGAAGAGGAAATTAGGACACAGACACACACAGGGATGCCTCTGTGAGGACACAGGGGAGAACACGGCCATCTGCAAGCCAAGGAAAGGGGCCTCAGGGGAAACCAGCTTTGCCAGCACCTTGCCTCATAGCCTGCAAAACTGTAAGGAAATAAACTTCTGTTGTTTAAGCCACCCAGTGTGTAGCACTTTGTTACAGCAGCCCTAGAAAATTAATACACAGCACTCTCCTGGCACTCCAGGGGAGACAGATACGTACACAGGCAAACAGGTAAGGGTGTGGAGGAGCAAATTATGAAGACTATCAACTTAGCAGAATTTCGTGTGTTGATTGAAATGTTATAGACTATGTAAAAACCTGGAAAATGTTTATGAAAAATATTAAGTGAGAAGGCAAACAACAGTATTATCTATTCTATGATAACTACAAAAGATGGTTTGTCAATAGGAAAAATAGAAGAAAACTTGTAAAAATACAGGGTTTTGCTGAGGTTAGATCCTTGATGAGTTTTCATTTTTTAAATAGTTTATGCTTTATAACAGCAATACAATGAATTATAAAAGAAAATACATACACATTTTGCCAGTTCAAACCACCATAGTTGTTTATTGGATATTAAATAATGGCAGAATGAACTAATAGTACATTCCTTATTTTTCTTAACATTTCATTCCAGTTCAAATTTCTGCTTTTGAGAAAGCTATTCTGAGTATTTTAAAAGGGAATTCAAAGAGGTTTTATGAGACTAAAGATTGCACAAAAATAGTAACTAAAAATAAGTAAGGACATAAGGAAAATAGTGTATTTGATTCTGTATTCGAAAAACAATGATCTACAATGACGTTCTAGAGTCTTGCGTAGTTATGAGCCTCAAAACCAGGCTCATCTATAAACATACACAAGCAGAATCTGCAGAAGTGAAACGACAGGTGAGTCAGCCAGAAGGGCCGGGGCCCAGGCAGCCATGTCCAGGGCTCGGGCACCTGGCCTGCCCCCTCACAGCAGCAGGGAGAGGGCCAGGCAAACAGATCCTGGGTGCCCAGCCTGGAAGAGGAGGGGATGTTTTCACAACAGACTGCCACGCCAAGGCCAGAGTTCCCGGCCACAACGCAGCACAGTCTGATGTGTCCCAGTGACTCTTCTGCACAGGGCCCAGCACGGCTTGAAAAAAGTTACAAGGTGAAAACAGCTGCTCTAATGCTGCACTGGGTGTTAATCAAGCCACCTCTCAAACAGCAGCAATGCTTACATCAAGGACCTTAATTTGCCTCCAAGACCCTGTTTCTACCTCGATTTAGCAATTCTCACTGATAGCAGTCTGTTGTCCTCGTCCCACACAAGGTCCCAAGCTTTGGGGTTCTGCTGCCCCTACAGGTTTGCCTTTCTTAGCCCCTCCAGGACAAAAGCTCCCCAGGAAGGAGACAGAGCTTTATTTTTATCCCAGTTAAAGTCCCTATCCAATCCATTAGTCGCTACGATAACCTTGGTCCAGGGCATTTCCTGGAAAAGCTATATAACCAGCTGGGATTAATGAACTCTCCCTACCATTAAATCCTGGGAGAGGCCATTGGCCTGAATTGTTACTTAATTACTCTTCTGTGTACAGCTTCATAAAGGGAGACGGTAGTGGGGGTCATCAGAGGCCGTTAATTTTACAAATAGTTTGTTAGAAACTACAGTATGTTAAGAAGTCACTCTGGTCCACAAATCAACTCAATACAGTCCTGAAGTAGAGATTCAAAACTTCCCAGGTTTCCTTGACTTATGCGAACAGTTACGAACTGTACAGAATGTGGCCAAAGTGTACAGACTCATGTATGCAGGAACATATTCTTTACATAGTGCACTTGATTTTATCTTTCCCTCTCCCTGCTCTGACCGAAGATGGCAGAAAATACAATGGGGCCAACTCGAGATATCATGGACTTTTCCCAGTTAAAAATCTCTATGGGCAATTTCTCAGTATTTTGGAAAGATTCTCCCTCTCCAGAGTTCTCTTTTTTCCCAGAATAGTGGCAGCTGCAGGAAAAGCTACGTATCCTCTAAGCAGCAAAGGAGGAGCTTTGCGTCCTCACGCTGCCTGCTGGTGCCCTGGGCCTGCTGGCCCTTCGGCTGCGTGCTGGTCCATGCTTCTGGTGGCCATGGGCCTTGTTTACTACTGCCCTTGGTCGTGAGGCCTGAGGATTCTGTGTTCACCTCAGCACAACCTAAGGTTTCCTTCCCATTGATCAGGCCTCTTGACACATCTACACCACCCTTCTGGGTCTGGCAATGCTCAGTGCGTTCTCTGCACCACCCTATTTAAAACTTCAATTCCCTCCCACGTAAACAGTCCTCACTGAATTTCCTCTCACCTTCTTCACCTATGTTTCTTCATAGCATTCTTCTTTTTTATCATACCAAATAAAATAAATGTACTCATTTATTGCGTTGTGTTACCCCTCCCGCCCCCACATACACACCCTGTAATGTAAACTCCGTGATGGCAGGTGTTTGGGCTGCTCTGTTCACTCTGTCTCCCTCATGCTTAGAACAGTGCCTGGCATCCATAAGCGCTCTTCTGATGTTTCAGTGTGTGTCAGATGAATGAGCGGTTATGGGATCAGACTGCTGCCTTAGGACCCAGGTTCCCATAGCCACACTCGGGCAGAGAGGAAGCTCAAACCGCAAGAAAAATAAAACACAGGGACCACCCCTTCATACTACCCAGGAATCACAACCATTGAACTGACCACCACCAAACGGAAGACTCGGCCATAAAACACACGCACCCATCTAGCCTTGGAACTCTGCATGAATGACCATTGTCACCCACCCCACTGTGACACGCTGCCCCACCCATCCTGTCAATAGCAGAGTCCTGACCCTTTGGAAGGTTCTGACACTCTACTGGTTGGTTCCAGTGGGGAAAGATTAGACTTCAGAAGCTGAGCGACTAAGGTAGAATCAGGAAGCCATTTACAGGAGGGGGACAGAGTTTATTGAAGAATTGGAGAAAAAAAGGAAACTAAGGTACAGAATGAACCAAATCATCTACTTCTGCTTGGTTTTTCTGAGCCCTATTTAATACTAAATACCTTAATATCTGAAGATCCTTACAGAGTCCCGGCTAGAGGTCAGAAAGATTACTTTTCAGGGCGGTCATGCACCAACATTCATGCCCATGGGGCCTTAAGGAAAGCAGCCGGGCACGGAGCAAAAAAGGGACTTCAGAGGAATGGATGACCTTTATTGATTCTAATGACCTGGAGCAAAGTTTGAAAGGGTTCTTGTTCTAGAGAACCATCTCCGCATGTATCCCCTAGAAGGACACACATTGAATTTTCCAGCATTATCCCTGTATCCTCACTGTATCCTTACCTGAGGTACAGTCAGATCAGGGACAGAAGACTCAAAGGGCTGGGTTTTGTCATGGCCAAAACCTGGGGGGTTGGAGGGAGGAAATCGGTTGACTTAATTTTGTCCCTATCCTTTGGGACTCTTGGCGAGTTACTCTGTGTTTCACAAATGGACCCATTTCCCCAATTCATCCAATACATCTCTGCTGGTATTTTAGGGAATCTACATTGGAAGAACCCGAGGAGGATCAGCTAGATCACAAGTAAGTATCATGATTATGCAAAGCCACATCCAAGGACCAAGGTATGAAGCAGGTCTGCTCTTCATGACTTCCCTCATCTTCCCCCGCCCTCCCTCCTACACTCCCCCGTCTATCCAACCCCCGCGTGTCACCCACCCCACTGTGACACGCTGCCCCACCCATCCTGTCAATAGCAGAGTCCTGACCCTTTGGAAGGTTCTGACACTCTACTGGTTGGTTCCAGTGGGGAAAGATTAGACTTCAGAAGCTGAGCGACTAAGGTAGAATCAGGAAGCCATTTACAGGAGGGGGACAGAGTTTATTGAAGAATTGGAGAAAAAAAGGAAACTAAGGTACAGAATGAACCAAATCATCTACTTCTGCTTGGTTTTTCTGAGCCCTATTTAATACTAAATACCTTAATATCTGAAGATCCTTACAGAGTCCCGGCTAGAGGTCAGAAAGATTACTTTTCAGGGCGGTCATGCACCAACATTCATGCCCATGGGGCCTTAAGGAAAGCAGCCGGGCACGGAGCAAAAAAGGGACTTCAGAGGAATGGATGACCTTTATTGATTCTAATGACCTGCAGCAAAGTTTGAAAGGGTTCTTGTTCTAGAGAACCATCTCCGCATGTACCCACTAGACGGACACACATTGAATTTTCCAGCATTATCCCTGTATCCTCACTGTATCCTTACCTGAGGTACAGTCAGATCAGGGACAGAAGACTCAAAGGGCTGGGTTTTGTCATGGCCAAAACCTGGGGGGTTGGAGGGAGGAAATCAGTTGACTTAATTTTGTCCCTATCCTTTGGGACTCTTGGCGAGTTACTCTGTGTTTCACAAATGGACCCATTTCCCCAATTCATCCAATACATCTCTGCTGCTATTTTAGGGAATCTACAATGGAAGAACCCAAGGAGGATCAGCTAGATCGCGAGTAAGTATCATGATTATGCAAAGCCACATCCAAGGACCAAGGTGTGAAGCAGGTCTGCTCTTCATGACTTCCCTCATCTTCCACCTCCCTCCCTCCTACGCTTCCGTCTGTCCAACCCCCTGCTGACACCACCCCAAGCACTCCATGTCCTCCTGAAGTGACAACTGTTGTAAATCCTGCATCCAATCAGCCCTTCCAAGGAAGGACTTACTTTGCCAAAATCATCCCTCATTCCCACTCAAAACAAAAGACCTCTCCCTCACACTTTATTCCCAGTTAATCGTTTCAAAGAGAAACCAATTAACTGACACACAACAGAAAGAAAAAGTTATTGAGAGCTTCCCATTTGCCAGGTACCCTTTCTAAAGCACTGAGGTGTTACCATTATTACATTGAAATTTACTTCAAAAAAGATGTTTGTATTCTTGAAAGTGAATGCCTGGATCATATCTCTGTGTACTCGGTGGAGTAACTCCCATGGTAGATTCTCAAGCTTTGTAGCAGGCAATGGACATGTTTTGAGATGGGAGGAGGGAGGGAGAAACAAAAGCCCCATCTGCTGGTGGAGAGCTCTTGCGGCATAAGGCAGGAACCAACTCTAAGTGATGTGCCAGGAGCCTGGATGAAAATAACTCAATGGAAGTGTATTTCATGAGCAGATTTTGTGCACCATTTGCCTGAGAAACCATTCTCTCCAATACAAGAGGCTATTAAGGAAACAAACTTCTCCTGGAACCAGGGAGGAGGTGTACTATTATATTGAGCACTTTGATCAAGAAAGCCTGGGAAAATCCTCTCTTGCTCACTGAGTTGAGAATTACTGAAACAAACTGTAAGGGAATGATTAAGAAATACAATTTCCTATGAAAAAGGAAAGGTGTGCTCCCAGAAACAGCCAGGTTGTTGAATTACATGTCTCCTAGATATCCCTTCTGGCCCAAAGATCCCTGACCCTGAGATAACTGGCCCTTGTTCCTTTCGTGGGCTGAATCTATAGGTCAGAGGAGGTGGAGATCTTAAGACTGACCCAGTCAAACAGGAATATTCACTGTTTGAACATGGAGCTTGAAAGAGACCTCGAAAGAACAGATGAAGCAAATCAGGAACTTCTTCTCAAAATCCACCAGAAAGAAGATGACATACAGAGGTGAGTGCTGGGTTTTCTTGAGGGACGTTCCCAATCAAGGGGATGGGATAGAGGAGAAGAGACAAACCTGAATTTTCCTACTTGCTCTAGAGACCTATATCTTATGTAGCAGTTTCTTCTTCATTCTTTGGCATTTTCTGTGGCTCAAACCCTGAATTATATAGCAAGTTTCAAAGAGATTCTTTTTTTTTTTTTTTTTTTATTGAAGGGTAGTTGACAACAGTATTGCATTACATTAGTTTCAGGTGTACAACACAGTGATTCAACATTTATATACATGATAATTCTAGGTACCAGGTATCACCATACCAAGTTGTTACAATATTTTGACTATATTCCTTATGCTATACATTACATCCCGGTTACTTATTTATTTTACAATTGGAAGTGTGTTTATATATATATATATATATATATATATATATATAGTTTGTGAGGGCATCTCTCATATTTATTGATCAAATAGTTGTTAACCACAATAAATTTCTGTATAGGGGGGTCAATACTCAATGCACAATCATTAATCCACCCCAAGCCTAATTTTCGTCAGTCTCCAATCTTCTGATGCATAACGAACAAATTCTTACATGGAGTACAAATTCTTAACATAGTGAATAAGTTACATGGTGAACAGTGCAAGGGCAGTCATCACAGAAGCTTTCGGTTTTGTTCATGCATTATGAACTATACACAGTCAGTTCAAATATGAATATTCATTTGATTTTTAAACTTGATTTATATGTGGATACCACATTTCTCTATTATTATTATTTTTTAAAAAATGCTGAAGTGGTAGGTAGATACGAGATAAAGGTAGAAAACAGAGTTTAGTGTTGTAAGAGAGCAAATGTAGATGATCAGGTGTGTGCCTGTAGACTATGTGTTAATCCGAGCTAGACGAGGGCAATAAACATCCATGTATGCAGAAGATTTCTCTCAGAACATGAGGGGGGAGGTTCTAAGCCTCACCTTCAAAGAGATTCTTAAAAGATTGGATGATATTCACCTGAGCTGAAAGAACACTAGGGTGTTTGACTTAGGACTCAGGTCAAACTTCGAAGTGATTTTTTTTTCCTGCCTTTGAAGTGATTATGATGGTAAGGACCCAGGAAAAATGGGTTTCCAACTTGAGAGCCATATTTACTGACACTGAAGTAACCCTTAAAACTGACAGATGTGTTTTTCCAGTTCTGAAGCTGTCTGTTCCTCACACTATGTGCTTGTGTCATTCAGGCTGGAAAGTGAGATCACTCAGACTCAAGACCTGACAGAAGATGATGACTGGGAGAAGGAGAATAGTACCACCGTGGAAAGGGAAAGAACGCTGCAAGACCTGGAAGAAGAAATAGCCAGACTTGTAAGCAAGAAGCTAGGAAGAGCCATCTCATAGGTTTTATTCCTCAGCTTGTCTCTCATTAGTCATCAGATAAGCTAGTCTCCTCTGTTTTACATGCAAAGACTAGTCAAAAAAGTCATGGTAAAATATGTGTCAGTGGCACAGTTTCTTTGGTAATATTTAATATTGGGAAGCCCTGCATGTGGGCATGTCTATCCTGGTGAGCTGGTATATACATATGTATGTGGAAATCAAACCACAGGTCCTTGACCTGACAGTATGCAGTGAGGTAGAGTTACTGCAGGGAAATAGCACCCGGTGAAAGGGAGAACAATCAGCTGAATAAAGATGGGTGGCAGCAGGGAGATCCACACCCATGCTCCGCTTCTTTCTCTCAACAGGAAAGGAAAAATGAGACTCTGGTGCGCCGTATAAGAGAACTTCAAAAAAAGGTGGGTTGGGGCTCTAGTTTTCCCCACGTTCCCCGCAGCGGCTTCAGTTGTCAAAGACACAAGGGAGGGAAAATGATCATAGAGGATCCCACGTGTCAGAAAAGTTTGTGCTGGGGGCGGGTTCTACCCCTGCCCCACTCTCCTGAGGCTGAGCCTCGTACCTGAATGCCATGGACTTCCCCTGCAAGCATGAGGTGAAGGGAGTGGGTGCGACATTTGGGCTATCTGGTGATCCCATGGGTTTTTCATTCTATCACAAGAAAATGGAATCCACTGACACTTTGTTGGAAGGTGAAAGCTTAATTTTATTTTCAACAGAGACTTTTTAAAATACTTAAATCCCAAGGGCTTCCCCTTTCCTTATCCAGGCATTCACTCTACCTCCACTCCTGCTCAAAATACAGTGGGTTTCCTATGATCGCCCTACTTTCTGACCCATGCCTGCAGCCCTCTGTAGCCTGGAATGGCATAGGGTTCAGGGAAGTACTCCTGCTTGTGCAGACTCTAGCTTTGGTGGCCAAAACTAGTGAGAAGAAGGCCATGTTATTGGCTCTACACACCAAACAGTGTGTTTGTCTTCTAGTATCTTTTATTTGATGCATTTTTATTTGAAATATGTATTTATTTAAAATCATAGCTTACAAGGAAATCGCAAAAGGCAGCCAAGTGTGAACAAGGCCATCTAAAGGGACCGCTAGAAGACTCAAAGGTAAATGAAAAAGCAATCTTGAGTGGGTTTGGGTTACATAACCAGGAAGCAAGCTTTTAAGTGGAAACAACTATCAAAACTGGGATAAATTCTTTGTAGTTTTAGCCCATGTCAGACTTAAGCCTAGACTACTGAGTACTGAATTCTTTTCCGCCCTTGGTAAGGAATTTCACTCTGAAGCCATATATTTTGTTTCTCTTCCTTTAGGAAGAGCAGAACACAATTGCACAATGCATATATAACACTGAAGTTCCTAGTTTATATCCTGGTCCCAGCACCTAGTGAGGTATATGAAGTTAGGCAATTTAATCAGCCCCTTCCAGCCTCAGTTTGAAAACTGAATGAAATTGTGCATTTTTAAAACTCTTTCCTTTTTTTGAAGAGTAAAACCTTGAAACATCACATATTTAACGTGATTATTTAAAAGTCTAGCTGAGGCAAATGTATGAATTCATAGAGCAGAGCTAGGATTTGTCAATCTACTGTGTGCTAGGTAATTTACACACTCTATCACTGACTCCCATCCAGAAAACGATTCATTCAATTTATCACTCAAATATTTAGTGACCTCTACCTGCTGAGTGCATCATCAGACATTGCTTAGCATTTCTCTAATTGTGTTCCAAAGATAAAAACCTGGGCACAACCACAATTCATCTGATCAAAGATGCAAAAAGGTGGACTTATTTTTTTATTCAGAAAGCAGGTAAAATTCTTACTTGATACTTTCTGTAGAATTCCATCTTGCCCTTGCCTTATTTCTCTTTAGCTTCTTAAGCTCACTCTTAAGCCCATACTACGTCTGTGCAGCCCCTGCAGATAGGGACACACTGAAAATAGAAATAGAAAGTGAAAAACAGAGAATTACTTCCCTATTTCCTGTCAGCCAAATTAGTACTGATGGCCACAAACAGGAAGTCCAAAGCCACCAAAACAGCTTGCTTGGCCATGCCTGTCCAGGAAATGTATCTGGAAAGGAAGAAATGTGGAGCCTGCATGTGCTTCAGGATAAACTTGGGGCTCAGACTAGAAAGGCTTATGAAGCCCCTTGATGAGCCTTGCCATATAACTAACTGCATTTGCTTCCTTCTGCTCAAAACAAGTTTTCTTGACAGCAGCCCAGCAGAGCCCACGGCAAGGCTTTAAGTCTCGTGATGCTGTGTCACCTCAGCTGAGCAGAAAGACTATAGGTAGTTCCACGTATTGTCAGAACAATGGCCATTATTTTCCCAGAAGCTATTAGCCCACCTCCAAAGAACTCTAAAGCATTACTGACCCTTTAAATTACTCCCATTTGCCTACATGTGTTGTAGAATTCTCAAGTGATTTCTCTAATTCTATGAAATACACAGCATCTCTTGCTTCTGTTCTTACATCCTGGCAATCAGCTCATCAGTTTAATGGTATGCCTGCTGCGCCTCTTTGTGTCTCAGACCACCGTCCTGAAAATAAAGCCCTTAGACACATTTGGCTCTCTGGCCCTCGGTATAATTGACTGAAGAGGAAAGGAACTGTTAGAAGTCTTCAGATGTGAAACAACGGTACTAGATCAAAGTGGGAACAGTAGAGCTAAAAGTGGAAGGAGGGAAAAACGCAGGCTTGTCTGCTCTAACTAGGGAATATACCCCAAGCACATCTATTCCTCTGTTACTATTACCCTTCTGCAAGCCACCATAAGCCCTTGCCTGGATGCCAAATCAGCCTCTTAGTCTTCCTGCTTCTGCTCTTACCCTTACTCTACTTTTCACACATAGAAAAGACTTATTCTTTAAAAACACAGATCAGATTATGTCCTTACTACTTCGAGTTCACACCTGGCTTCTCACTGCAATTAAAATGAAGAACCAAACTCTAGAAGCAACAAGGCCCTACATAATCTCATCCATGTCAACCTTTCCCCACCTCATCTCCTCCTCACCAGGTGTTACCCCACACTCCAGCCACATATCTTCCACATATACACTAAATATGTGCTCTCTCACAGTCTTGGCTCTTGCTGCAACCCTGCATGGGACATATTTCTTCCAGATCTCCATTTGGCTAATATTTACCATTTAGATTTCAACCCAGTATCATCTCATCAGACAGGACCTCACCTATGATTGCTCTCATGCCATCGCTATCACTACATTTCTCTGTTTGTATTTCTTTCATAGCATTTATCATTATCATGTTTACTTATCTGTTAATGTCCCCAACTAGAATGTCAGCTCTGTGAGGCAGAGACTCTGCCTGTCAATCCCGTTCACCACTGTATCCTTTCTACTCTCATGGCCCTCTGCCCATCACTCCGACATAGCCACCAATATAGAATAGGCTTTCATCAAATAAGGAAGGAAAAGAAAGAAGGAGGAATATGGGGAGCAAAAAAGGAGTGAGTAGTAAGTATATAAAAGGAAAAAGAAGAGTGAAGTTTTTCAAGATTGATGTTTTTCCTAAGAGAAACAGCTAAGAAGGAAGGAAGCTAAGAATTGTAGTTTAAGCGTGAGTGGAGCCCTGATGAATGCTAAGGGCTTGGGAGTGTAGAAGGGCAGGGTCACCAGAAGGACGCTGCATGGTTTGACTCTCCTCCATTAAAAAGACATCTGATAGCATACCTGATGCACGTCAACCACCTGTAAGATAACCTTTGAGACAGCATTTCAGAATGGAAGCCTGCTTGCACCTTGAGTTATCCATCTCCTTCCCTTTCTGTAGGTTAAGTTACAACAGCTGGAAGCTTCCTGTGCTGACCAAGACAAGGAACTGGCCAAGGTGATGGTAGTAATTTCAGTATTACTTCTCCCAGACGAGGGAAAAGTTGATGTTCAGTTAGACGATGCAATACATTCTGCAAATGATTGAGTTATATACAATAAGGCTCCAGATCCAGAACCATTATGGGGTTGAGGAGGGGATGAAGGAAAGGAAGATAAATGCAGTCTCCTAGGTTTCCTTCTCTTCAATAATTTTTACAGGATATGTTCTGTATCTGTATCTTCAACAAATTAGTATCTATTCTTCTCCCAACTGTCCCAAAATAAAATCCCCCCCAAAATAAAGCTTATCTATCCTCCAAAAAAAAAAAAAAAATCAGTTCATATATACAGCAAAAACATATTTAGAACAATTAGAAAACTACATTTAGGGTCTGGGATTTAGGAGGAAACAAGTATACTCTTGTTCTTAGAGAAATTTCCTGAAAGAAATTTGACTGAATTTTGGTTTCCCAGATAAAGGAAGACGATGCACATGTGGCCCAGCTCTGCAAAGATCAGGTCTTCTGCATTAAGGTACAGTTTCTCGGTAATGGGACAGAGAAGGGTTTGTAAGGTACAGGATAATATGAAACGATGCTTTTCAAAGAACACTTTCTAGGGCAATATTAACTCTTCAAAGTGGCATTACAAAGGGACTTTGGGTCCCTGACAACCCACCACCAATATCATTCCGTTACAGCCCTGGTCTCCTGACCTCTGTGCTCTTAAATTCATAACGAGCACTGCTCCTTTCATGACACCAATCACCCAGGGACCTGCCTGGGAAGGTAGGAAGTGCAGCGAGTGACCAGGAGTGGTGGTGGGTGTGGGGGCTGGAGAAGGAGACCAGGCATTCATGTTGCCACGTAATAATACATGCTGCTTATGATTAGAAAAAGTGTAAGGCTTCTAATTAGTGACTGTGGCTTCTTTTATTTCTCTTGGAAGAAGTACCAGGAAACTCGGAGGAAAATAGAAGAAGAAGCAGAGACTCGGCTCCTTGAGACAGAAGTGTGAGTTTTGGCAAAAAAAGGAACTTCTTGGTTTTAGTGGTGACTCCATCTCAGCCTGGGTCAGAGCAAACATTCCTCTGACCAATTCCTACTTGGGACTGAGTGAGCCCCAACACCACATCTCTCTCCCTCCTGTTAGTGATTGTTTGACTCCCACTAAACCACATCAACTTTAAAATGCAGGTCCTTCTTCCATCCTTCTTAAAAAAACCACAGAAACACATCTCCCTTCATGCTTTTATCACATTTTCAATTACTCAGGTTTATATTAAGGGCAGGAACATCTGATTTTAAAAGGGCTGGTGGTCAGGTACTCTGATGAGTAGGACATTCCTACTTGCACAGAAAAGCCCTTTAATCTAATACCACCCTCATTTCCCCAAAAACATAGAGACTAAGCCATATAAGACAGGCACGAAACTAACCTCTGGACACACAAAGGCCACCATATTACAAAACTCAAACTGTACGCTATATTAACTACTAAACTATGACCATTAAAGGTTAGAAATGGTAAGACAAAAGCCCCTCCTTTCTGAGTTTGTCTAGAATTGAAATGGTGAGAAAACAAAGTCAAAAATCTCACTCCCATTTCTTGGCCCCTTTTTAGAAGTTACATCTTAACTTACTCAAGAAGTACTTACATTTATTAATTATTTGAGAATCTTGGGATCGAGGTAAAGAGACCCAGACTTCATACCGCCTCTAAATAGCCCTGGTATATGCATTGTGGCCTGGGAGGGCCACAGGGTACCAGCTCTTGGAATTCTGAAGGATACCTTCAAGTTTCCTGAGAGCCTTCTTGAACATTAAGTATGGCTTCAGTGCTAAGCTATGTTTCTAGAACAGAGCTGCCCAGTAAAACTTTGTGCCATCCAATAAGTAGCCAATGGCCACCTACTGAGTACCTGAAACATGGTTAGTGTGACTGAGGAACTGATTTTTTTTTTTATTTTAATTAATTTTAATGTTCATAGGTACATGTAGCCACTGGCTTCCATAGTGGACAGCACAGCTTTAGAATATAAAACTTTTAAAATAATCATTATTTTACGTATGAATATTTGAGTGTACTTTATCCAATCCCTATCTTGGTTCATTTCCCCCTAGATCAAAAGTCTTGAGCATGAACTCGGCAAAAAAATATAACAGCCAAGATAATAAGGTGAGTGTTCCAACCTGTGTCCTCTCACTCAGTGCCACTGCCTGTCAGTTTCCAGAACACTATAAGCCACGAAACATACACAAATCTTCCCATGTGCACGCTCCAAGAACAGTACTAGATGTAATTTCAAGGCATTCCAACCTGAAACAAAGAAGACAACTGTCTTCCCTCTCTTACAGCCATGTAAATGGCCAGATGATCCCAACATGGTCCCGAATCTTTCAAAACACAGAGCACCAGGGTTATCTGTCACTATCTGATCAGAGTTGCCCCATGAGTTAACATAAGAAGCCATCACTTCTTTATGACAAAGCTCCAAGACTGTTCATATTTAACATCGTGATGTCACCAGCACATATGCAAACGTCAGAAGGACATAGAATTGGATGCAGAGCATCACGGCTCTTTGCCTGTTTGGCATTTTGGGGCAGCAAGTTCACAGGGCTAAAAGATAAATTTCTATTTAACTTTATTTTTGTAATGTATATTGGTTTCAGAGGCAAGGCTGACATTCACCAGAACTTTTTTGGCATGAAATATATGGTCTTGATAACCTCAGAAAAAAAAGAAGTCTTCTTTTCCTAAAAAGCAAACATCAATAATCCACCATTGTCCCTGGGGTCATCCAGATGTTTGGGTATATGTCAGACATGCCCACAGTGACCATGACTCCAATTGTCCTGAGCAAGTTATTCTGGCCCCTCTCTTCCATATTCCACTCAGCAAAAAAATTAACTGGACTCCCCCTCTCTAGGACGAGGCTTAGCATACTTTCTGATATGTCCCATCATCTATCCCCAATGGTTCATCAACTGACTACCCATCAGAGGAAAAACAGAGTGTCTTCACCAAAGTTATCAGAGTCCCATGACGGTCACGTGCCCTGAGTTTGAGCCGTCTTTACAGAGACGCTCCCTGAGCACTGATTAGAGGGCACTTCACCTCATCTGACTCAAGCTATAGAACCAAATTTGTAAAACACAAAGTTTCTCATGATTCCAATTCTATGAGCCTTATTTACACAATTTTAAAATGTGATCTTAATTCCTCCGTCTTTTTATCTCCCAAGGAAGTTAAAAGGAAAATGAAATAACTAAGGAAATACTTTGTAAAAGAAATGTCACAGAAATTCAGGATATATCTTCATCTTTATATTTTTATACCTTTTAAAACTTATCTCAGAATATATTTGTGTGGTTTCCATAGCTTGTTCATTCCTCTAAGGGTTGCTGGCTGAGCTGAAGGTGAGCAAAGAGTTATGAGGGCCGAGAATGTGGATTCCCAGAGGTCCCGGCTTCAGGCCTGGCCCTGCCACTCACTAGCTGTATAAACTGGGGCAACAGACTTTACGTTTCTATGCCTTCCTGTCTTCCTATAAGGTGATACAAAATTATATATAAATATGTAAGTGTGGATATATATATATATATATATAAGCGTGTGTGTGTGTATGTATGTATAAATAGTGCATATATATAAATATATATGTATATACATTGTCTTTGAAAATTTCATCTGTTTATGCTTATGAGAAAAATTTGTATGGTCTCTAAACATAACATATAACTAATGGCTCACTGAATATTACTTCACAGTGATGAAATTGCTAATTTATCAATGTCCTTTCTTCTCCCAGGACAATTCTCTCCAAAAGAAGGGAATATGGCTCTGTAAAAGGCAAGTAAATATCTTTGAGCAAACTTCCTGAAAACTGGGAGATCTACTAGCCGTCCTGCAGACGACAAGGGGAACCTTGTATACACATTCACACATTCTCACACTCACACACACACACACACACAGAGTCAACAAACTAGTGTCATCAGTGACCACATTTCTCAGTTCTAATGCTATGACTTCTTGCCGAAAGGCAATTACTAATCTCATTTTCCAGTATTAGCAGCCAACAGCCTAGTAGTAACCAGAAACGGGAATCTTATCACCTAAAAGAGATGTGGCAAATCTCATACTTACTCCCTCTTCCCTTAACAATCTGAATTCATTTGATGTGTCTGGATCCCCAGTAGAATCAGTAGATTAGAAATGGGGTTCATAAGCATAGTGATTGGATTTTCACCCTACTGTATGAGACATGCCTCCCTCAAACCTTGTTACAATGTCAGCTCTTTACCCCCGACATGAAAAATATATACATACATAGGGAGAGAACTTCTAAATGCAAGTATACTGCTGCCTAATAACAGATAAAAGGGGAAATGATTGTGAAAAAGAGATAAAGCACCTAACAGTATCCAGCACACCATAATTGCTCGAAAATATTTGTTAACCTGAGTAAGAACTCAAGATTCAAACAACAGAGTGCATATTAGTTCTGAAGGAATCACTGTGACAGCAAAAATCTGTATTCATGAAGTCCTTGCATTTTCAAGAAAAGGTCAAATTATGTTCAATATAATCTGTTTAAGAAGGCATAGAGAAACATATATTCAAAGTGGTACAAAATATGATTTAGAAAGAGTTCCTTCAAAATGATTAACATAAAATTATTGGTGTTTAAAGGTAATTTCCAATTGTCTAGAATACTGGCTTAAGGGGGAGGTAAATGAAGTACTACATATTTTGGTGTCCCTAAATATAGTGTTCTGGAACAACTAGTAGAATTCTTCCTAGAACTCCTAGGACTGCCTTCACCTATACTTTTAACACCAGTGCCCAGCATGGAATCGCCCATGTGGACTCCCCAGGGCCGTCTGCCTTGAGTTGGTAATCTGGAGGAGAATGTACAAGTTTAGATCATCAAACTACAAATACCTTTCCTCTTGTTTTACTCGACCATTCTGTGAGGCACGGGTAGGCTGGTTGTTAACTCAAGAGATTAAAAAGTTGGTTATTCCTAAGATTTTCCCTGGGAATGTCACCCAGAACCTCCTTATGAATATTGTATCCAGCTTCAAGGAGATTTGTAGGAAGGAGGTTTGTAAAGGGCTCCTGATTCTAATTCTAAGATACTTTACTAGAATGGATCCTGGATCCGGGCTCTAAGATCAACTCTAGAGAAAGACTTCAGAGAACTGGTGGGGAAGGGGTTCTCTTTGACTAGTGAGTGCAGGTGGTAATGAATTTGTCCTGGGGCCGGAGGCAGCCCAGAACAGCTGGATAAGGTTTAATGTACGAAGGAAAGAGTGGCGGTTTGCTCGTGCAAATCATAGCAACACAACGAGGGCAAAAAAATTCATCATTTAAAGAAGAAACCAAGACCACTATAGGGAAATTTAGAGAAATGTATTAAGAAATATTAAAAGTATCATGAATGAAAGAAGAGAAATACCATGATCATGGATAGGAAGCCTTAATACCAGAAATATATCAGTTGTCTCCAGTGGAGAAATAGTCAATTCAATTCCAATCAAACTCCCCAAAAGATTTTTCATGCAATTGAATGAAATGATTCTAAAATATACTATATTTGGAGGAGTAAAGGGTCAGAGATAACCTGGAAATTTTAAAGAAAAGCAAGAGGTCGGGAATATGCCATTTCAGATATCAGAACTTACTATGAAGCTACAATAATTATGATAGTGTGCTACTGGAACCAGACCAGGAAAACTGAACAATGAAATGAAACAAAAAAAGAGCTTAGATACAGTGCACATTTAGACCTTTGATATGTAACAATAATTATATGTCATAGGG
The DNA here is from genome assembly GCF_030020395.1 of Manis pentadactyla. NCBI lineage: Eukaryota > Metazoa > Chordata > Mammalia > Pholidota > Manidae > Manis > Manis pentadactyla. The sequence goes on from NC_080029.1 coordinate 87,448,704, forward strand.
GAAAGGAAGAATTGTTCAAAAATATGGCAGGGAAAAACGTTATCCAAATAAGACAAAAAATGGTATCAGATCACTAACATTCAGCATATATAAAAAGCAAGCCCAATGTGTTAAAGACTTAAATGTCCACAAAAAGAAAGAAAGGAATCTTTAAAATTCAGCATGAGTTATCTATTCCCACTTAACAAATTACCCGAAAACTTACTAGTTTCAAATAAAAAACATTTATCAGCCCATAGTTTCTGTGAGTCAGGAATCTTTGAGTCACTTAGCTGGGTACTTCTAGCTCAAGGTCTCTTGTGAGGCCACAGATAAGATGTTGGCCAAAGTTACAGCCATTAGAAGGCTTGCCTGGGGCTAGAGGATCTATTTCCACACTGGCTTTTTTGCTGGATTTTCGCAACAGGCCTCAGTTCCTCACCGCATGCACATCCCCACAGGGCTGGCTGGGAATCCTCCCAGGATGACAGCCGGCGTTCCCCCTGAGAGGAAGGAAGAAGCTGCAGTGTCTCCAGTACCTAGCCTAGGAAGTCATGCACCGGCACGTCACTTCCACAGTATTGTATTCTTTAGAAAGGAGCCATTAAGCCCAGTCCACATCCCAATGAAGGGAAATCTCATAATGAGAGGAGTATCAAGGAATTTGTGAACATATTTTTAAAATGCTACAAACTCTCAATGAAGATAGAAGTACCCTTCAGACCTTGGTATAGGGCATGGATTTTTAACACGACATAAAATGGATTGATTCTAATTAAAGGAAAGGTTTATAAACTAGACTTGATTAAAAATTATTAACTTTTGCTCTTCAACACTTAGAGCAAGTGAAAGTTAGAAAGTAGAGGGAAGTTACTCAAAGTACACATGGAAAAGGATTCATATCAAGAACATATAAAGAATTTTTACCATTTAGTAAGAAAACCTCAAACAACCTAGTAGATAAATGGGCAAAAGGAACACAGAAGACCAATAAACCTATGCACAGATATTCAGCATCACTGTTCATCAGGGAAATACAAATCAAGACCATAATGAGAAATTACTTTACACCCATTTGATTAGTGAAACTTTAAAAATCTGATGGTAAGCGTTGGAGAGGGTGTAGACCCATAGAAATATATAGTCTTGCTAGTGGAGTATAAACTGGTGTGACTACTTCACAAGATAATTTCAGGTAATGATAAATACTAAAAGAAAATAAAATTCAGTGATGGAAGACAGTAACTAGCAAGTCAGCATTAGGGAAGGACCATATTTACAAAGCGTTGCTGGGAACGGAGACAAGATTTAGGGGGAGACATTTGAATATCAAGAAGGAACCAGGTGTGCATTAGGTATGACTCACTATTTTGTTCCTGGTTTTCTAACATCTGGCTAACAGTTTCTTGGCTTTCTCTTTTCAGGATTTTTCTATTTCTCTTTTTCATCACCCTATTTTTCATCACACTGCTGGGCTACTTGTTTTTCCACATAAGCTTTATAAATCCAGATCTCCTAATCGACTTACTACCCAAGATACTGAACAGGAGCACCTTGTGGAGGCTAAGAAGCTTCCTCTCCGCATCTCTCACACTTCGGACTGAGGACTTGTTGCCCCACTAATCCCCAAAAAACATCCTTGGAAAAAGAAGGCAAGTGGTACCTGACTGTGTACACTAGGAGATGGTGGAACTTGTAGAGGGAAGATGCTTTCTTCAGTTTTTCCCTTGAGGTTTGCCTACAGATGACCTTTCCTCCCATGTTGCCTTTCCAAGATCGACCTTGCCCAGTAAACAGCTCTGTCAGTAGATTTCAGTGGCTATAGGGTAAGCTAAATAATATGAAATAGTAAACAGAGTAGACCATTTTCAGAATAATGTCACAGATGCTAAAGCAAGTTAGAGTCCATCAATACTTCTATAGTTAATCTTAAAAATGTAAGAGACTGGATCTCTGCAATGCAGATGGCTCACTACTGATAATTAGAACTCTATAGCAGCAAGTGACCTTAACTTAAGCTAACTTACAAATTACAGCAAAATTTAAAAAAAGATATTGCCTTATGGAACTAAAAATCTGAGGTTTCAGGCATGGCTGAATCCAGAAGTTTCACCAGTATCCTCAGGGCTTCATCTCTCTCCCTCCTTTCTCTGAATGGGCATTGCTCCTTTAAGTGGCAATATTCTGCCAATAACCTAAATCCTATGCTACCAGATTAGCAACTTCAGCACAATCAGTCTTTTCCAATAGCTACAGCAGGAAAGACCAAAGAATCTGTATTGGCTGAGGTCAATTGCCTAGCCCTGTCCCATAATCAGCTGATCATGTGTCAGCAAAGTCATCCTTTAATGAAAGGCTTAAAGGCATCTTGGACCACAGATAAATATTTCAAACAGAAGTTTGAAATGGAAAGAAAAAATTAAGCAACTTTCTTAATCTGGTAAATTTCCTAGAATGAGTAAATTCTTTCTTCACCCCAGGCCTCAGAGAAAACAAAATCCTTTTCTCCTGGCAATTACTAGAGTAATGTGCAAATACGCATTGTCTGACCATACAAGTCACTGAGTTTTTACCTGGCACCCTAAATGGAAATGCCCTCCACCATCTCAAAGAACAGCACTGTACACACGGCTTATTCCCACACTGAGTGGCAGTGGCATTCTAGGGTCCAGTAGAATTTGGCAGTTTCTGCCCAGTAGGTGTGGCCTTAATAGGTGTTTCATTAAACCGGACTCCGTTCTTGGCACAAGGGGAGGATAAGGTATGGCCAGCTCCCATTTACCATTGTCCTGCTACATGACAGAGCAAGAAATCCACTCCTCTGCACTCATGAATTTGAGACTTAGAATCATGAAAGAAAAAGTATTTTCACACATTGTGATTTCAGAGTCACTTAAGAAAACTTTAAAAAATTTTTCCTTTCATGCATATTTCATTATTCATCACTATGTTTTCTCTGCTGTAGCTAAGTGAAATAATGTTGAGAAAACAGTTCAAAAGTTGTTAGGAAGGACACAAATCTCTAATAACATCTTGAAGTCCATAATTGCCCTTGTTGTTGGTTAAAGTAAAGGTAAGTGTTGACTATATCATTCGGGGTCACACCCAGAATACAAAATGAGAATTCAGAGTGGAGAGAACCAGCAAAAACATTTGTTCCCAGAATGTAAAGTGAATCAGCAAAAAAACAGTTTCCACTATGTGACTTCATTCCTGTAGATGGAGATTCTGGCAACTTCAGATGGTTGTATTAAAAAGATGATGATGATGGAGGGGGGAGCAGGGAAGGGAGGAAGGAAGGAAAAAAAGAAAGAAAGGAAACGAGGCTGATCCCTTAGCAGTGTAAACTTCCAACGGTGAACTGCTGTTCTCTTCTACATGACTACTTCACTGCAGCCATTGACTGTGCTTCCTTTAATTTTGTAATACTGAGAAGCAGAAGTTTTCTAAAGACAAGCTTCAATGGTTAAAATCACTGTTGTAAAAATTCCTTCTGCTAAGGAGCAAAACTAATGGAAGCTCTTCTGTGTTTGTAGCGAAAATAGGGAAGGAGCATTCACATGCAGTGTGGGATTAGAGCCTAGGAACAGATGTAGGGGAGGTAGGCTGCTGTGGCTGGGCTGTCTTGATTCTCCTGCTGAACATTTACAGTTGAGACTGGCTGCAAGGTGCCAGGAGTTGGCCTCCCAGTATCTTGACCATTGCAAACAAGGAGCAGCTTGCTTTGTCTCTGGAGCAGTGCACGCTTCCCTCATGATTTGACTATGGCTGAATGGCTCCCTCAGAAACAGCAGAGGGCACTGTTTCATGGTAAATGCAGGCTCTCCTCAGAAGCTGTTTCTTTACCATAGCTATATATTGTACCCCTGCAATGTGCTGACCAGATGGGGGCAGGTCTGTGATAACAGCAAAACTGTCCCATTTTTCACAGGGTCATCGGCCAGATCTGGGTTTGAACATCAAGAGCACAGATGATAAAGTCTCCTACCCCAGGTGCTGAGTCACTACCTACAATGATCATCTGCCTAATATCTTCAGAATATGTGTTCTAGGTGGAAGGATTTCCTCACACGGTCTCTGCCCTTATACGTATGCCCACCATGGAGCAGAATTCCACAGTTTGATAAATTCCAAAAAGAGATATCACTTCACAGTGCTATTTACATTAAGTTTTATAAATAAATACATTTAAGATCCATGGAGACAGAAAAAGGATGTACGTTGCTATTTGCCGTACAGAAATGGACAACGACCTAGAAAAATACAACCTTCCAAGACTGACCAAGGAAGAAACACAAAATCTAAACAAACTAATTAACAGCAAAGAAATTGAAGCAGTAGACAAAAAACTACCCAAGAACAAAACCCCGGGCCAGACGGATTTACCTCGGAATTTTATCAGACATACAGAGAAGATATAATTCCCATTCTCCTAAAAGTTTTCCAAAAAATAGAAGAGGAGGAAATACTCCCAAACTCATTCTATGAAGCCAACACCACCCTACTACCAAAACCAGGCAAAGACCCAACCCAAAAAGAAAATTACAGACCAATATCCCTGATGAACGTAGATGCAAACATACTCAACAAGATATTAGCAATCCGAATTCAAAAATGCATCAAAAGGATCATGACCAAGTGGGATTCATCCCAGGGATGCAAGGATGGTACAACATCCGAAAATCCATCAACATCATCCACCACATCAACAAAAAGAAGGACAAAAACCACATGATCATCTCCATAGATGCGGAAAAAGCATTTAACAAAATTTCAACATCCATTCATGATAAAAACTCTCAACAAAATCGGTATAGAGGGCAGGTACCTCAACATAATAAAGGCCATATATGATAAACCCACAGCCAACATCATATTGAACAGTGAAAAGCTGAAAGCATTTCCTCTGAGATCGGGAACAAGACAGGGATGCCCACTCTCCCCACTGTTATTCAACATAGTACTGGAGGGCTTAGCCACGGCAATTAGACAAAACAAAGAAATACAACGAATCAAAATCAGTAAAGAAGAAATTGAACTGTCACTATTTGCAGATGACATGATATCGTACATAAAAAAACCTAAAGACTCCACTCCAAAACTCCTAGAACTGATATCGGAATACAGCAAAGGTGCAGGATACAAAATTAACACACAGAAATCTGTGGCTTTCCTATACACTAACAATGAACTAATAGAAAGAGAAATCAGGAAAACAATTCCATTCACAATAGCAGCAAAAAGAATAAAATACCTAGGAATAAACCTAACCAAGGAAGTGAACGACCTATACCCTGAAAACTACAAGACACTCTTAAGAGAAATTAAAAAGGTCACTAACAAATGGAAACTCATCCCATGCTCCTGGCTAGGAAGAATTAATATCGTCAAAATGGCCATCCTGCCCAAATCAATATACAGATTAGATGCAATCCCTATCAAATTACCAACAGCATTCTTCAACGAACTGGAAAAAATAGTTCAAAAATTCATATGGAACCACCAAAGACCCCGAATAGCCAAAGCAAACCTGAGAAGGAAGAATAAAGTGGCGGGGATCTTGCTCATCAACTTCAAGATCTACTACAAAGCCACAGTAATCAAGACAATTTGGTACTGCCACAACATCAGACCCAGAGACCAATGGAACAGACTAAAGAGCCCTGATATAAACCCAAACATACATGGTAAATTAATATAAGATAAAGGAGCCATGGACACACAATGGGGAAATGACATCTTCTTCAACAGTTGGTGTTGGCAAAACTGGACAGCTATATGCAAGAGAATGAAACTGGATCATTATCTAACCCCATACACAAAAGTAAACTCAAAATGGATCAAAGACCTGAATGTAAGCCATGAAACCATGAAACTCTTAGAAGAAAACATAGGCAAAAATCTCTTGAATATAAGCATGAGCAACTTTTTCCTGAACGCATCTCCTCAGGCAAGGGAAACAAAATAAAAAATGAACAAATAGGACTACATCATACTAAAAACCTTCTGTACAGCAAAGGACACCATCAGCAGAACAAAAAGGCATCCTACAGTATGAGAGAATATATTTGTAAATGACATATCCGACAAGGGGTTAACATCCAAAATGCCTAAAGAACTCACACGCCTCAACACCCAAAATGCAAATAACCCTAATAAAAAATGTGTGGTGGATATGAACAGACACTTCTCCAAAGAAGAAATTCAGGTGGCCAACAGGCACATGAAAAGATGCTCCACATCACTAATCATCAGGGAAAAATGCAAACTAAAACCACAATGAGGTATCACCTCACACCAGTTAGGACGGCTAGCACCGAAAAGACTAAGAACAACAAATGCTGGCGAGGAGGCGGAGAAAGGGGAACCCTCCTACACTGCTGGTGGGAATGTAAGCTAGTTAACCATTGAGGAAAGCAATATGGAGGTTCCTCAAAAAAACTAAACATAGAAATACCATTTGATCCAGGAATTCCACCCCTAGGAATTTACCCAAAGAATATAATTTCTCAGTTTCAAAAAGACATATGCACCCCTATGTTTATTGCAGCACTATTTGCAATAGCCAAGAAATGGAAGCAACCTAAGTGTCCATCAGTAGATGAATGGATAAACAAGAGGTGGTACATATACACAATGGAATACTATTCAGTCATAAGAAAGAAACAAATCCTACCATTTGCAACAGCATGGATGGAGCCGGAGGATATTATGCTCAGTGAAATAAGCCAGGCGAAGAACGACAAGTACCAAACGATTTCCCTCATTTGTGGAGTATAACAACGGAGCAAAACGGAAGGAACAAAACAGCAACAGACTTACAGACTCCAAGCAGGGACTAGTGGTAACCAAGGGGAGGAGTGAGGAAGGGCGGGTGGGAATGGAGGGAGAAGGGGCTTGAGGGGTATTATGATTGGCACACATGGTGTAGGGGGGATCATGAGGAAGACAGGTGAGCACAGAGAAGACGAGTAGTGACTCTGTGGCATCTTACTACACTGGTGGGCAGTGACTGCAATGGGGTATATGGGGACACGATAATATGGGTGAATGTAATAACCACGTTGTTTTATCATGTGAAACCTTTAAAAGAGTGTATATCAATAATACCTTAATAAAAAAATTGAAAACCTCTCAATGGCAAGTTTGGCAGAAATTGTTCACCAAGAAGGTTTAATATTGCCTTTATAAGCCAAAGAGAGAATAAATAATATGAAAGGGGAAAATATTCCAATGTATAATTTCCAGTAGGGAAAAAAAATTCATGATAAAAACTTGAGCCTCATAAGAGCAGGGAAAAAGAAAGGGGGCATTACAATTAGTAGGAATAATATGTGTGGGGAGCATGGGGAGGGCTGTACAACACAGAGAAGACAAGTACTGATTCTACAGCATCTTACTAAGCTGATGGACAGTGACAGTAATGGGGATTGTGGGGGGGACATGGTGAACGGGGGAGCCTAGTAAACACAATGTTCTGCATGTAATTATAGATTAATGATAACAAAATAAAAACAAACAAACAAACAAAAAAGAAAAGCAAATGTGCATTGAGGTTCCAGGAGGAACGAATAAATTGTGAAAAAAAAAAACACCTTGAGACTCCATTCCAAATGGAAACATAATAGCAGCAAAATATTTATTGCCTCTCTTGTCTTTATTTTCCTCACATGTAAAATTAAAAGCTGATATATTAAAAGACATTCAAAAATGGTAAAAATATAAATACATATCTGACACTTTGGTTGTATCTAAAAAATGTAATGACTATATAAATCTATTCTTTGAAGTGTTTTTACTTGGGGGAAGGGTGGGAAAATAGCCTGAATGCTCATCACAGGTAAACATATGTTGAACACCTCTTGTAGGCTGAGTTGTGTCCTACTAAAATTCCTATACTGCAGTCCTCATTCCTAGTACCTCAGAATGTGACTGTATTTGGAGATAAGGTCTTTAAAGAGGTAATTAATTTAAAATGAGGTCATGGAGGGCCCTAATTCTCTATGACGGTGTCATTTTTTTTTCGTTTGATTTTTATACTTGATTTATATGTGAATCCCACATTTCTCCCTTATTATTATTATTATTTTTTTTTAATAGAATGCTGAAGTGGTAGGTAGATGCAAGATAAAGGTAGAAAACATAATTTAGTGCTGTAAGAGGGCAAATGTAGATGATCAGGTCTATGCCTATAGACTATGTATTAATCCAAGCTAGACAAGGGCAGCAAAACATCCACGGATGCAGAAGATTTCTCTCAAAACAAGGGGGGTGAGGTTCTAAGCCTCACCTCTGTTGATCCCAAATTTCTATGATGGGTGTCATTTTAAGAAGAGGAAATTAGGACACAGACACACACAGGGATGCCTCTGTGAGGACACAGGGGAGAACACGGCCATCTGCAAGCCAAGGAAAGGGGCCTCAGGGGAAACCAGCTTTGCCAGCACCTTGCCTCATAGCCTGCAAAACTGTAAGGAAATAAACTTCTGTTGTTTAAGCCACCCAGTGTGTAGCACTTTGTTACAGCAGCCCTAGAAAATTAATACACAGCACTCTCCTGGCACTCCAGGGGAGACAGATACGTACACAGGCAAACAGGTAAGGGTGTGGAGGAGCAAATTATGAAGACTATCAACTTAGCAGAATTTCGTGTGTTGATTGAAATGTTATAGACTATGTAAAAACCTGGAAAATGTTTATGAAAAATATTAAGTGAGAAGGCAAACAACAGTATTATCTATTCTATGATAACTACAAAAGATGGTTTGTCAATAGGAAAAATAGAAGAAAACTTGTAAAAATACAGGGTTTTGCTGAGGTTAGATCCTTGATGAGTTTTCATTTTTTAAATAGTTTATGCTTTATAACAGCAATACAATGAATTATAAAAGAAAATACATACACATTTTGCCAGTTCAAACCACCATAGTTGTTTATTGGATATTAAATAATGGCAGAATGAACTAATAGTACATTCCTTATTTTTCTTAACATTTCATTCCAGTTCAAATTTCTGCTTTTGAGAAAGCTATTCTGAGTATTTTAAAAGGGAATTCAAAGAGGTTTTATGAGACTAAAGATTGCACAAAAATAGTAACTAAAAATAAGTAAGGACATAAGGAAAATAGTGTATTTGATTCTGTATTCGAAAAACAATGATCTACAATGACGTTCTAGAGTCTTGCGTAGTTATGAGCCTCAAAACCAGGCTCATCTATAAACATACACAAGCAGAATCTGCAGAAGTGAAACGACAGGTGAGTCAGCCAGAAGGGCCGGGGCCCAGGCAGCCATGTCCAGGGCTCGGGCACCTGGCCTGCCCCCTCACAGCAGCAGGGAGAGGGCCAGGCAAACAGATCCTGGGTGCCCAGCCTGGAAGAGGAGGGGATGTTTTCACAACAGACTGCCACGCCAAGGCCAGAGTTCCCGGCCACAACGCAGCACAGTCTGATGTGTCCCAGTGACTCTTCTGCACAGGGCCCAGCACGGCTTGAAAAAAGTTACAAGGTGAAAACAGCTGCTCTAATGCTGCACTGGGTGTTAATCAAGCCACCTCTCAAACAGCAGCAATGCTTACATCAAGGACCTTAATTTGCCTCCAAGACCCTGTTTCTACCTCGATTTAGCAATTCTCACTGATAGCAGTCTGTTGTCCTCGTCCCACACAAGGTCCCAAGCTTTGGGGTTCTGCTGCCCCTACAGGTTTGCCTTTCTTAGCCCCTCCAGGACAAAAGCTCCCCAGGAAGGAGACAGAGCTTTATTTTTATCCCAGTTAAAGTCCCTATCCAATCCATTAGTCGCTACGATAACCTTGGTCCAGGGCATTTCCTGGAAAAGCTATATAACCAGCTGGGATTAATGAACTCTCCCTACCATTAAATCCTGGGAGAGGCCATTGGCCTGAATTGTTACTTAATTACTCTTCTGTGTACAGCTTCATAAAGGGAGACGGTAGTGGGGGTCATCAGAGGCCGTTAATTTTACAAATAGTTTGTTAGAAACTACAGTATGTTAAGAAGTCACTCTGGTCCACAAATCAACTCAATACAGTCCTGAAGTAGAGATTCAAAACTTCCCAGGTTTCCTTGACTTATGCGAACAGTTACGAACTGTACAGAATGTGGCCAAAGTGTACAGACTCATGTATGCAGGAACATATTCTTTACATAGTGCACTTGATTTTATCTTTCCCTCTCCCTGCTCTGACCGAAGATGGCAGAAAATACAATGGGGCCAACTCGAGATATCATGGACTTTTCCCAGTTAAAAATCTCTATGGGCAATTTCTCAGTATTTTGGAAAGATTCTCCCTCTCCAGAGTTCTCTTTTTTCCCAGAATAGTGGCAGCTGCAGGAAAAGCTACGTATCCTCTAAGCAGCAAAGGAGGAGCTTTGCGTCCTCACGCTGCCTGCTGGTGCCCTGGGCCTGCTGGCCCTTCGGCTGCGTGCTGGTCCATGCTTCTGGTGGCCATGGGCCTTGTTTACTACTGCCCTTGGTCGTGAGGCCTGAGGATTCTGTGTTCACCTCAGCACAACCTAAGGTTTCCTTCCCATTGATCAGGCCTCTTGACACATCTACACCACCCTTCTGGGTCTGGCAATGCTCAGTGCGTTCTCTGCACCACCCTATTTAAAACTTCAATTCCCTCCCACGTAAACAGTCCTCACTGAATTTCCTCTCACCTTCTTCACCTATGTTTCTTCATAGCATTCTTCTTTTTTATCATACCAAATAAAATAAATGTACTCATTTATTGCGTTGTGTTACCCCTCCCGCCCCCACATACACACCCTGTAATGTAAACTCCGTGATGGCAGGTGTTTGGGCTGCTCTGTTCACTCTGTCTCCCTCATGCTTAGAACAGTGCCTGGCATCCATAAGCGCTCTTCTGATGTTTCAGTGTGTGTCAGATGAATGAGCGGTTATGGGATCAGACTGCTGCCTTAGGACCCAGGTTCCCATAGCCACACTCGGGCAGAGAGGAAGCTCAAACCGCAAGAAAAATAAAACACAGGGACCACCCCTTCATACTACCCAGGAATCACAACCATTGAACTGACCACCACCAAACGGAAGACTCGGCCATAAAACACACGCACCCATCTAGCCTTGGAACTCTGCATGAATGACCATTGTCACCCACCCCACTGTGACACGCTGCCCCACCCATCCTGTCAATAGCAGAGTCCTGACCCTTTGGAAGGTTCTGACACTCTACTGGTTGGTTCCAGTGGGGAAAGATTAGACTTCAGAAGCTGAGCGACTAAGGTAGAATCAGGAAGCCATTTACAGGAGGGGGACAGAGTTTATTGAAGAATTGGAGAAAAAAAGGAAACTAAGGTACAGAATGAACCAAATCATCTACTTCTGCTTGGTTTTTCTGAGCCCTATTTAATACTAAATACCTTAATATCTGAAGATCCTTACAGAGTCCCGGCTAGAGGTCAGAAAGATTACTTTTCAGGGCGGTCATGCACCAACATTCATGCCCATGGGGCCTTAAGGAAAGCAGCCGGGCACGGAGCAAAAAAGGGACTTCAGAGGAATGGATGACCTTTATTGATTCTAATGACCTGCAGCAAAGTTTGAAAGGGTTCTTGTTCTAGAGAACCATCTCCGCATGTACCCACTAGACGGACACACATTGAATTTTCCAGCATTATCCCTGTATCCTCACTGTATCCTTACCTGAGGTACAGTCAGATCAGGGACAGAAGACTCAAAGGGCTGGGTTTTGTCATGGCCAAAACCTGGGGGGTTGGAGGGAGGAAATCAGTTGACTTAATTTTGTCCCTATCCTTTGGGACTCTTGGCGAGTTACTCTGTGTTTCACAAATGGACCCATTTCCCCAATTCATCCAATACATCTCTGCTGCTATTTTAGGGAATCTACAATGGAAGAACCCAAGGAGGATCAGCTAGATCGCGAGTAAGTATCATGATTATGCAAAGCCACATCCAAGGACCAAGGTGTGAAGCAGGTCTGCTCTTCATGACTTCCCTCATCTTCCACCTCCCTCCCTCCTACGCTTCCGTCTGTCCAACCCCCTGCTGACACCACCCCAAGCACTCCATGTCCTCCTGAAGTGACAACTGTTGTAAATCCTGCATCCAATCAGCCCTTCCAAGGAAGGACTTACTTTGCCAAAATCATCCCTCATTCCCACTCAAAACAAAAGACCTCTCCCTCACACTTTATTCCCAGTTAATCGTTTCAAAGAGAAACCAATTAACTGACACACAACAGAAAGAAAAAGTTATTGAGAGCTTCCCATTTGCCAGGTACCCTTTCTAAAGCACTGAGGTGTTACCATTATTACATTGAAATTTACTTCAAAAAAGATGTTTGTATTCTTGAAAGTGAATGCCTGGATCATCTCTGTGTACTCGGTGGAGTAACTCCCATGGTAGATTCTCAAGCTTTGTAGCAGGCAATGGACATGTTTTGAGATGGGAGGAGGGAGGGAGAAACAAAAGCCCCATCTGCTGGTGGAGAGCTCTTGCGGCATAAGGCAGGAACCAACTCTAAGTGATGTGCCAGGAGCCTGGATGAAAATAACTCAATGGAAGTGTATTTCATGAGCAGATTTTGTGCACCATTTGCCTGAGAAACCATTCTCTCCAATACAAGAGGCTATTAAGGAAACAAACTTCTCCTGGAACCAGGGAGGAGGTGTACTATTATATTGAGCACTTTGATCAAGAAAGCCTGGGAAAATCCTCTCTTGCTCACTGAGTTGAGAATTACTGAAACAAACTGTAAGGGAATGATTAAGAAATACAATTTCCTATGAAAAAGGAAAGGTGTGCTCCCAGAAACAGCCAGGTTGTTGAATTACATGTCTCCTAGATATCCCTTCTGGCCCAAAGATCCCTGACCCTGAGATAACTGGCCCTTGTTCCTTTCGTGGGCTGAATCTATAGGTCAGAGGAGGTGGAGATCTTAAGACTGACCCAGTCAAACAGGAATATTCACTGTTTGAACATGGAGCTTGAAAGAGACCTCGAAAGAACAGATGAAGCAAATCAGGAACTTCTTCTCAAAATCCACCAGAAAGAAGATGACATACAGAGGTGAGTGCTGGGTTTTCTTGAGGGACGTTCCCAATCAAGGGGATGGGATAGAGGAGAAGAGACAAACCTGAATTTTCCTACTTGCTCTAGAGACCTATATCTTATGTAGCAGTTTCTTCTTCATTCTTTGGCATTTTCTGTGGCTCAAACCCTGAATTATATAGCAAGTTTCAAAGAGATTCTTTTTTTTTTTTTTTTTTTATTGAAGGGTAGTTGACAACAGTATTGCATTACATTAGTTTCAGGTGTACAACACAGTGATTCAACATTTATATACATGATAATTCTAGGTACCAGGTATCACCATACCAAGTTGTTACAATATTTTGACTATATTCCTTATGCTATACATTACATCCCGGTTACTTATTTATTTTACAATTGGAAGTGTGTTTATATATATATAGATATATATATATATATATATAGTTTGTGAGGGCATCTCTCATATTTATTGATCAAATAGTTGTTAACCACAATAAATTTCTGTATAGGGGGGTCAATACTCAATGCACAATCATTAATCCACCCCAAGCCTAATTTTCGTCAGTCTCCAATCTTCTGATGCATAACGAACAAATTCTTACATGGAGTACAAATTCTTAACATAGTGAATAAGTTACATGGTGAACAGTGCAAGGGCAGTCATCACAGAAGCTTTCGGTTTTGTTCATGCATTATGAACTATACACAGTCAGTTCAAATATGAATATTCATTTGATTTTTAAACTTGATTTATATGTGGATACCACATTTCTCTATTATTATTATTTTTTAAAAAATGCTGAAGTGGTAGGTAGATACGAGATAAAGGTAGAAAACAGAGTTTAGTGTTGTAAGAGAGCAAATGTAGATGATCAGGTGTGTGCCTGTAGACTATGTGTTAATCCGAGCTAGACGAGGGCAATAAACATCCATGTATGCAGAAGATTTCTCTCAGAACATGAGGGGGGAGGTTCTAAGCCTCACCTTCAAAGAGATTCTTAAAAGATTGGATGATATTCACCTGAGCTGAAAGAACACTAGGGTGTTTGACTTAGGACTCAGGTCAAACTTCGAAGTGATTTTTTTTTCCTGCCTTTGAAGTGATTATGATGGTAAGGACCCAGGAAAAATGGGTTTCCAACTTGAGAGCCATATTTACTGACACTGAAGTAACCCTTAAAACTGACAGATGTGTTTTTCCAGTTCTGAAGCTGTCTGTTCCTCACACTATGTGCTTGTGTCATTCAGGCTGGAAAGTGAGATCACTCAGACTCAAGACCTGACAGAAGATGATGACTGGGAGAAGGAGAATAGTACCACCGTGGAAAGGGAAAGAACGCTGCAAGACCTGGAAGAAGAAATAGCCAGACTTGTAAGCAAGAAGCTAGGAAGAGCCATCTCATAGGTTTTATTCCTCAGCTTGTCTCTCATTAGTCATCAGATAAGCTAGTCTCCTCTGTTTTACATGCAAAGACTAGTCAAAAAAGTCATGGTAAAATATGTGTCAGTGGCACAGTTTCTTTGGTAATATTTAATATTGGGAAGCCCTGCATGTGGGCATGTCTATCCTGGTGAGCTGGTATATACATATGTATGTGGAAATCAAACCACAGGTCCTTGACCTGACAGTATGCAGTGAGGTAGAGTTACTGCAGGGAAATAGCACCCGGTGAAAGGGAGAACAATCAGCTGAATAAAGATGGGTGGCAGCAGGGAGATCCACACCCATGCTCCGCTTCTTTCTCTCAACAGGAAAGGAAAAATGAGACTCTGGTGCGCCGTATAAGAGAACTTCAAAAAAAGGTGGGTTGGGGCTCTAGTTTTCCCCACGTTCCCCGCAGCGGCTTCAGTTGTCAAAGACACAAGGGAGGGAAAATGATCATAGAGGATCCCACGTGTCAGAAAAGTTTGTGCTGGGGGCGGGTTCTACCCCTGCCCCACTCTCCTGAGGCTGAGCCTCGTACCTGAATGCCATGGACTTCCCCTGCAAGCATGAGGTGAAGGGAGTGGGTGCGACATTTGGGCTATCTGGTGATCCCATGGGTTTTTCATTCTATCACAAGAAAATGGAATCCACTGACACTTTGTTGGAAGGTGAAAGCTTAATTTTATTTTCAACAGAGACTTTTTAAAATACTTAAATCCCAAGGGCTTCCCCTTTCCTTATCCAGGCATTCACTCTACCTCCACTCCTGCTCAAAATACAGTGGGTTTCCTATGATCGCCCTACTTTCTGACCCATGCCTGCAGCCCTCTGTAGCCTGGAATGGCATAGGGTTCAGGGAAGTACTCCTGCTTGTGCAGACTCTAGCTTTGGTGGCCAAAACTAGTGAGAAGAAGGCCATGTTATTGGCTCTACACACCAAACAGTGTGTTTGTCTTCTAGTATCTTTTATTTGATGCATTTTTATTTGAAATATGTATTTATTTAAAATCATAGCTTACAAGGAAATCGCAAAAGGCAGCCAAGTGTGAACAAGGCCATCTAAAGGGACCGCTAGAAGACTCAAAGGTAAATGAAAAAGCAATCTTGAGTGGGTTTGGGTTACATAACCAGGAAGCAAGCTTTTAAGTGGAAACAACTATCAAAACTGGGATAAATTCTTTGTAGTTTTAGCCCATGTCAGACTTAAGCCTAGACTACTGAGTACTGAATTCTTTTCCGCCCTTGGTAAGGAATTTCACTCTGAAGCCATATATTTTGTTTCTCTTCCTTTAGGAAGAGCAGAACACAATTGCACAATGCATATATAACACTGAAGTTCCTAGTTTATATCCTGGTCCCAGCACCTAGTGAGGTATAGGAAGTTAGGCAATTTAATCAGCCCCTTCCAGCCTCAGTTTGAAAACTGAATGAAATTGTGCATTTTTAAAACTCTTTCCTTTTTTTGAAGAGTAAAACCTTGAAACATCACATATTTAACGTGATTATTTAAAAGTCTAGCTGAGGCAAATGTATGAATTCATAGAGCAGAGCTAGGATTTGTCAATCTACTGTGTGCTAGGTAATTTACACACTCTATCACTGACTCCCATCCAGAAAACGATTCATTCAATTTATCACTCAAATATTTAGTGACCTCTACCTGCTGAGTGCATCATCAGACATTGCTTAGCATTTCTCTAATTGTGTTCCAAAGATAAAAACCTGGGCACAACCACAATTCATCTGATCAAAGATGCAAAAAGGTGGACTTATTTTTTTATTCAGAAAGCAGGTAAAATTCTTACTTGATACTTTCTGTAGAATTCCATCTTGCCCTTGCCTTATTTCTCTTTAGCTTCTTAAGCTCACTCTTAAGCCCATACTACGTCTGTGCAGCCCCTGCAGATAGGGACACACTGAAAATAGAAATAGAAAGTGAAAAACAGAGAATTACTTCCCTATTTCCTGTCAGCCAAATTAGTACTGATGGCCACAAACAGGAAGTCCAAAGCCACCAAAACAGCTTGCTTGGCCATGCCTGTCCAGGAAATGTATCTGGAAAGGAAGAAATGTGGAGCCTGCATGTGCTTCAGGATAAACTTGGGGCTCAGACTAGAAAGGCTTATGAAGCCCCTTGATGAGCCTTGCCATATAACTAACTGCATTTGCTTCCTTCTGCTCAAAACAAGTTTTCTTGACAGCAGCCCAGCAGAGCCCACGGCAAGGCTTTAAGTCTCGTGATGCTGTGTCACCTCAGCTGAGCAGAAAGACTATAGGTAGTTCCACGTATTGTCAGAACAATGGCCATTATTTTCCCAGAAGCTATTAGCCCACCTCCAAAGAACTCTAAAGCATTACTGACCCTTTAAATTACTCCCATTTGCCTACATGTGTTGTAGAATTCTCAAGTGATTTCTCTAATTCTATGAAATACACAGCATCTCTTGCTTCTGTTCTTACATCCTGGCAATCAGCTCATCAGTTTAATGGTATGCCTGCTGCGCCTCTTTGTGTCTCAGACCACCGTCCTGAAAATAAAGCCCTTAGACACATTTGGCTCTCTGGCCCTCGGTATAATTGACTGAAGAGGAAAGGAACTGTTAGAAGTCTTCAGATGTGAAACAACGGTACTAGATCAAAGTGGGAACAGTAGAGCTAAAAGTGGAAGGAGGGAAAAACGCAGGCTTGTCTGCTCTAACTAGGGAATATACCCCAAGCACATCTATTCCTCTGTTACTATTACCCTTCTGCAAGCCACCATAAGCCCTTGCCTGGATGCCAAATCAGCCTCTTAGTCTTCCTGCTTCTGCTCTTACCCTTACTCTACTTTTCACACATAGAAAAGACTTATTCTTTAAAAACACAGATCAGATTATGTCCTTACTACTTCGAGTTCACACCTGGCTTCTCACTGCAATTAAAATGAAGAACCAAACTCTAGAAGCAACAAGGCCCTACATAATCTCATCCATGTCAACCTTTCCCCACCTCATCTCCTCCTCACCAGGTGTTACCCCACACTCCAGCCACATATCTTCCACATATACACTAAATATGTGCTCTCTCACAGTCTTGGCTCTTGCTGCAACCCTGCATGGGACATATTTCTTCCAGATCTCCATTTGGCTAATATTTACCATTTAGATTTCAACCCAGTATCATCTCATCAGACAGGACCTCACCTATGATTGCTCTCATGCCATCGCTATCACTACATTTCTCTGTTTGTATTTCTTTCATAGCATTTATCATTATCATGTTTACTTATCTGTTAATGTCCCCAACTAGAATGTCAGCTCTGTGAGGCAGAGACTCTGCCTGTCAATCCCGTTCACCACTGTATCCTTTCTACTCTCATGGCCCTCTGCCCATCACTCCGACATAGCCACCAATATAGAATAGGCTTTCATCAAATAAGGAAGGAAAAGAAAGAAGGAGGAATATGGGGAGCAAAAAAGGAGTGAGTAGTAAGTATATAAAAGGAAAAAGAAGAGTGAAGTTTTTCAAGATTGATGTTTTTCCTAAGAGAAACAGCTAAGAAGGAAGGAAGCTAAGAATTGTAGTTTAAGCGTGAGTGGAGCCCTGATGAATGCTAAGGGCTTGGGAGTGTAGAAGGGCAGGGTCACCAGAAGGACGCTGCATGGTTTGACTCTCCTCCATTAAAAAGACATCTGATAGCATACCTGATGCACGTCAACCACCTGTAAGATAACCTTTGAGACAGCATTTCAGAATGGAAGCCTGCTTGCACCTTGAGTTATCCATCTCCTTCCCTTTCTGTAGGTTAAGTTACAACAGCTGGAAGCTTCCTGTGCTGACCAAGACAAGGAACTGGCCAAGGTGATGGTAGTAATTTCAGTATTACTTCTCCCAGACGAGGGAAAAGTTGATGTTCAGTTAGACGATGCAATACATTCTGCAAATGATTGAGTTATATACAATAAGGCTCCAGATCCAGAACCATTATGGGGTTGAGGAGGGGATGAAGGAAAGGAAGATAAATGCAGTCTCCTAGGTTTCCTTCTCTTCAATAATTTTTACAGGATATGTTCTGTATCTGTATCTTCAACAAATTAGTATCTATTCTTCTCCCAACTGTCCCAAAATAAAATCCCCCCCAAAATAAAGCTTATCTATCCTCCAAAAAAAAAAAAAAAATCAGTTCATATATACAGCAAAAACATATTTAGAACAATTAGAAAACTACATTTAGGGTCTGGGATTTAGGAGGAAACAAGTATACTCTTGTTCTTAGAGAAATTTCCTGAAAGAAATTTGACTGAATTTTGGTTTCCCAGATAAAGGAAGACGATGCACATGTGGCCCAGCTCTGCAAAGATCAGGTCTTCTGCATTAAGGTACAGTTTCTCGGTAATGGGACAGAGAAGGGTTTGTAAGGTACAGGATAATATGAAACGATGCTTTTCAAAGAACACTTTCTAGGGCAATATTAACTCTTCAAAGTGGCATTACAAAGGGACTTTGGGTCCCTGACAACCCACCACCAATATCATTCCGTTACAGCCCTGGTCTCCTGACCTCTGTGCTCTTAAATTCATAACGAGCACTGCTCCTTTCATGACACCAATCACCCAGGGACCTGCCTGGGAAGGTAGGAAGTGCAGCGAGTGACCAGGAGTGGTGGTGGGTGTGGGGGCTGGAGAAGGAGACCAGGCATTCATGTTGCCACGTAATAATACATGCTGCTTATGATTAGAAAAAGTGTAAGGCTTCTAATTAGTGACTGTGGCTTCTTTTATTTCTCTTGGAAGAAGTACCAGGAAACTCGGAGGAAAATAGAAGAAGAAGCAGAGACTCGGCTCCTTGAGACAGAAGTGTGAGTTTTGGCAAAAAAAGGAACTTCTTGGTTTTAGTGGTGACTCCATCTCAGCCTGGGTCAGAGCAAACATTCCTCTGACCAATTCCTACTTGGGACTGAGTGAGCCCCAACACCACATCTCTCTCCCTCCTGTTAGTGATTGTTTGACTCCCACTAAACCACATCAACTTTAAAATGCAGGTCCTTCTTCCATCCTTCTTAAAAAAACCACAGAAACACATCTCCCTTCATGCTTTTATCACATTTTCAATTACTCAGGTTTATATTAAGGGCAGGAACATCTGATTTTAAAAGGGCTGGTGGTCAGGTACTCTGATGAGTAGGACATTCCTACTTGCACAGAAAAGCCCTTTAATCTAATACCACCCTCATTTCCCCAAAAACATAGAGACTAAGCCATATAAGACAGGCACGAAACTAACCTCTGGACACACAAAGGCCACCATATTACAAAACTCAAACTGTACGCTATATTAACTACTAAACTATGACCATTAAAGGTTAGAAATGGTAAGACAAAAGCCCCTCCTTTCTGAGTTTGTCTAGAATTGAAATGGTGAGAAAACAAAGTCAAAAATCTCACTCCCATTTCTTGGCCCCTTTTTAGAAGTTACATCTTAACTTACTCAAGAAGTACTTACATTTATTAATTATTTGAGAATCTTGGGATCGAGGTAAAGAGACCCAGACTTCATACCGCCTCTAAATAGCCCTGGTATATGCATTGTGGCCTGGGAGGGCCACAGGGTACCAGCTCTTGGAATTCTGAAGGATACCTTCAAGTTTCCTGAGAGCCTTCTTGAACATTAAGTATGGCTTCAGTGCTAAGCTATGTTTCTAGAACAGAGCTGCCCAGTAAAACTTTGTGCCATCCAATAAGTAGCCAATGGCCACCTACTGAGTACCTGAAACATGGTTAGTGTGACTGAGGAACTGATTTTTTTTTTTATTTTAATTAATTTTAATGTTCATAGGTACATGTAGCCACTGGCTTCCATAGTGGACAGCACAGCTTTAGAATATAAAACTTTTAAAATAATCATTATTTTACGTATGAATATTTGAGTGTACTTTATCCAATCCCTATCTTGGTTCATTTCCCCCTAGATCAAAAGTCTTGAGCATGAACTCGGCAAAAAAATATAACAGCCAAGATAATAAGGTGAGTGTTCCAACCTGTGTCCTCTCACTCAGTGCCACTGCCTGTCAGTTTCCAGAACACTATAAGCCACGAAACATACACAAATCTTCCCATGTGCACGCTCCAAGAACAGTACTAGATGTAATTTCAAGGCATTCCAACCTGAAACAAAGAAGACAACTGTCTTCCCTCTCTTACAGCCATGTAAATGGCCAGATGATCCCAACATGGTCCCGAATCTTTCAAAACACAGAGCACCAGGGTTATCTGTCACTATCTGATCAGAGTTGCCCCATGAGTTAACATAAGAAGCCATCACTTCTTTATGACAAAGCTCCAAGACTGTTCATATTTAACATCGTGATGTCACCAGCACATATGCAAACGTCAGAAGGACATAGAATTGGATGCAGAGCATCACGGCTCTTTGCCTGTTTGGCATTTTGGGGCAGCAAGTTCACAGGGCTAAAAGATAAATTTCTATTTAACTTTATTTTTGTAATGTATATTGGTTTCAGAGGCAAGGCTGACATTCACCAGAACTTTTTTGGCATGAAATATATGGTCTTGATAACCTCAGAAAAAAAAGAAGTCTTCTTTTCCTAAAAAGCAAACATCAATAATCCACCATTGTCCCTGGGGTCATCCAGATGTTTGGGTATATGTCAGACATGCCCACAGTGACCATGACTCCAATTGTCCTGAGCAAGTTATTCTGGCCCCTCTCTTCCATATTCCACTCAGCAAAAAAATTAACTGGACTCCCCCTCTCTAGGACGAGGCTTAGCATACTTTCTGATATGTCCCATCATCTATCCCCAATGGTTCATCAACTGACTACCCATCAGAGGAAAAACAGAGTGTCTTCACCAAAGTTATCAGAGTCCCATGACGGTCACGTGCCCCGAGTTTGAGCCGTCTTTACAGAGACGCTCCCTGAGCACTGATTAGAGGGCACTTCACCTCATCTGACTCAAGCTATAGAACCAAATTTGTAAAACACAAAGTTTCTCATGATTCCAATTCTATGAGCCTTATTTACACAATTTTAAAATGTGATCTTAATTCCTCCGTCTTTATATCTCCCAAGGAAGTTAAAAGGAAAATGAAATAACTAAGGAAATACTTTGTAAAAGAAATGTCACAGAAATTCAGGATATATCTTCATCTTTATATTTTTATACCTTTTAAAACTTATCTCAGAATATATTTGTGTGGTTTCCATAGCTTGTTCATTCCTCTAAGGGTTGCTGGCTGAGCTGAAGGTGAGCAAAGAGTTATGAGGGCCGAGAATGTGGATTCCCAGAGGTCCCGGCTTCAGGCCTGGCCCTGCCACTCACTAGCTGTATAAACTGGGGCAACAGACTTTACGTTTCTATGCCTTCCTGTCTTCCTATAAGGTGATACAAAATTATATATAAATATGTAAGTGTGGATATATATATATATATATATATATATAAGCGTGTGTGTGTGTATGTATGTATAAATAGTGCATATATATAAATATATATGTATATACATTGTCTTTGAAAATTTCATCTGTTTATGCTTATGAGAAAAATTTGTATGGTCTCTAAACATAACATATAACTAATGGCTCACTGAATATTACTTCACAGTGATGAAATTGCTAATTTATCAATGTCCTTTCTTCTCCCAGGACAATTCTCTCCAAAAGAAGGGAATATGGCTCTGTAAAAGGCAAGTAAATATCTTTGAGCAAACTTCCTGAAAACTGGGAGATCTACTAGCCGTCCTGCAGACGACAAGGGGAACCTTGTATACACATTCACACATTCTCACACTCACACACACACACACACACAGAGTCAACAAACTAGTGTCATCAGTGACCACATTTCTCAGTTCTAATGCTATGACTTCTTGCCGAAAGGCAATTACTAATCTCATTTTCCAGTATTAGCAGCCAACAGCCTAGTAGTAACCAGAAACGGGAATCTTATCACCTAAAAGAGATGTGGCAAATCTCATACTTACTCCCTCTTCCCTTAACAATCTGAATTCATTTGATGTGTCTGGATCCCCAGTAGAATCAGTAGATTAGAAATGGGGTTCATAAGCATAGTGATTGGATTTTCACCCTACTGTATGAGACATGCCTCCCTCAAACCTTGTTACAATGTCAGCTCTTTACCCCCGACATGAAAAATATATACATACATAGGGAGAGAACTTCTAAATGCAAGTATACTGCTGCCTAATAACAGATAAAAGGGGAAATGATTGTGAAAAAGAGATAAAGCACCTAACAGTATCCAGCACACCATAATTGCTCGAAAATATTTGTTAACCTGAGTAAGAACTCAAGATTCAAACAACAGAGTGCATATTAGTTCTGAAGGAATCACTGTGACAGCAAAAATCTGTATTCATGAAGTCCTTGCATTTTCAAGAAAAGGTCAAATTATGTTCAATATAATCTGTTTAAGAAGGCATAGAGAAACATATATTCAAAGTGGTACAAAATATGATTTAGAAAGAGTTCCTTCAAAATGATTAACATAAAATTATTGGTGTTTAAAGGTAATTTCCAATTGTCTAGAATACTGGCTTAAGGGGGAGGTAAATGAAGTACTACATATTTTGGTGTCCCTAAATATAGTGTTCTGGAACAACTAGTAGAATTCTTCCTAGAACTCCTAGGACTGCCTTCACCTATACTTTTAACACCAGTGCCCAGCATGGAATCGCCCATGTGGACTCCCCAGGGCCGTCTGCCTTGAGTTGGTAATCTGGAGGAGAATGTACAAGTTTAGATCATCAAACTACAAATACCTTTCCTCTTGTTTTACTCGACCATTCTGTGAGGCACGGGTAGGCTGGTTGTTAACTCAAGAGATTAAAAAGTTGGTTATTCCTAAGATTTTCCCTGGGAATGTCACCCAGAACCTCCTTATGAATATTGTATCCAGCTTCAAGGAGATTTGTAGGAAGGAGGTTTGTAAAGGGCTCCTGATTCTAATTCTAAGATACTTTACTAGAATGGATCCTGGATCCGGGCTCTAAGATCAACTCTAGAGAAAGACTTCAGAGAACTGGTGGGGAAGGGGTTCTCTTTGACTAGTGAGTGCAGGTGGTAATGAATTTGTCCTGGGGCCGGAGGCAGCCCAGAACAGCTGGATAAGGTTTAATGTACGAAGGAAAGAGTGGCGGTTTGCTCGTGCAAATCATAGCAACACAACGAGGGCAAAAAAATTCATCATTTAAAGAAGAAACCAAGACCACTATAGGGAAATTTAGAGAAATGTATTAAGAAATATTAAAAGTATCATGAATGAAAGAAGAGAAATACCATGATCATGGATAGGAAGCCTTAATACCAGAAATATATCAGTTGTCTCCAGTGGAGAAATAGTCAATTCAATTCCAATCAAACTCCCCAAAAGATTTTTCATGCAATTGAATGAAATGATTCTAAAATATACTATATTTGGAGGAGTAAAGGGTCAGAGATAACCTGGAAATTTTAAAGAAAAGCAAGAGGTCGGGAATATGCCATTTCAGATATCAGAACTTACTATGAAGCTACAATAATTATGATAGTGTGCTACTGGAACCAGACCAGGAAAACTGAACAATGAAATGAAACAAAAAAAGAGCTTAGATACAGTGCACATTTAGACCTTTGATATGTAACAATAATTATATGTCATAGGGGAAAGGAAGAATTGTTCAAAAATATGGCAGGGAAAAACGTTATCCAAATAAGACAAAAAATGGTATCAGATCACTAACATTCAGCATATATAAAAAGCAAGCCCAATGTGTTAAAGACTTAAATGTCCACAAAAAGAAAGAAAGGAATCTTTAAAATTCAGCATGAGTTATCTATTCCCACTTAACAAATTACCCGAAAACTTACTAGTTTCAAATAAAAAACATTTATCAGCCCATAGTTTCTGTGAGTCAGGAATCTTTGAGTCACTTAGCTGGGTACTTCTAGCTCAAGGTCTCTTGTGAGGCCACAGATAAGATGTTGGCCAAAGTTACAGCCATTAGAAGGCTTGCCTGGGGCTAGAGGATCTATTTCCACACTGGCTTTTTTGCTGGATTTTCGCAACAGGCCTCAGTTCCTCACCGCATGCACATCCCCACAGGGCTGGCTGGGAATCCTCCCAGGATGACAGCCGGCGTTCCCCCTGAGAGGAAGGAAGAAGCTGCAGTGTCTCCAGTACCTAGCCTAGGAAGTCATGCACCGGCACGTCACTTCCACAGTATTGTATTCTTTAGAAAGGAGCCATTAAGCCCAGTCCACATCCCAATGAAGGGAAATCTCATAATGAGAGGAGTATCAAGGAATTTGTGAACATATTTTTAAAATGCTACAAACTCTCAATGAAGATAGAAGTACCCTTCAGACCTTGGTATAGGGCATGGATTTTTAACACGACATAAAATGGATTGATTCTAATTAAAGGAAAGGTTTATAAACTAGACTTGATTAAAAATTATTAACTTTTGCTCTTCAACACTTAGAGCAAGTGAAAGTTAGAAAGTAGAGGGAAGTTACTCAAAGTACACATGGAAAAGGATTCATATCAAGAACATATAAAGAATTTTTACCATTTAGTAAGAAAACCTCAAACAACCTAGTAGATAAATGGGCAAAAGGAACACAGAAGACCAATAAACCTATGCACAGATATTCAGCATCACTGTTCATCAGGGAAATACAAATCAAGACCATAATGAGAAATTACTTTACACCCATTTGATTAGTGAAACTTTAAAAATCTGATGGTAAGCGTTGGAGAGGGTGTAGACCCATAGAAATATATAGTCTTGCTAGTGGAGTATAAACTGGTGTGACTACTTCACAAGATAATTTCAGGTAATGATAAATACTAAAAGAAAATAAAATTCAGTGATGGAAGACAGTAACTAGCAAGTCAGCATTAGGGAAGGACCATATTTACAAAGCGTTGCTGGGAACGGAGACAAGATTTAGGGGGAGACATTTGAATATCAAGAAGGAACCAGGTGTGCATTAGGTATGACTCACTATTTTGTTCCTGGTTTTCTAACATCTGGCTAACAGTTTCTTGGCTTTCTCTTTTCAGGATTTTTCTATTTCTCTTTTTCATCACCCTATTTTTCATCACACTGCTGGGCTACTTGTTTTTCCACATAAGCTTTATAAATCCAGATCTCCTAATCGACTTACTACCCAAGATACTGAACAGGAGCACCTTGTGGAGGCTAAGAAGCTTCCTCTCCGCATCTCTCACACTTCGGACTGAGGACTTGTTGCCCCACTAATCCCCAAAAAACATCCTTGGAAAAAGAAGGCAAGTGGTACCTGACTGTGTACACTAGGAGATGGTGGAACTTGTAGAGGGAAGATGCTTTCTTCAGTTTTTCCCTTGAGGTTTGCCTACAGATGACCTTTCCTCCCATGTTGCCTTTCCAAGATCGACCTTGCCCAGTAAACAGCTCTGTCAGTAGATTTCAGTGGCTATAGGGTAAGCTAAATAATATGAAATAGTAAACAGAGTAGACCATTTTCAGAATAATGTCACAGATGCTAAAGCAAGTTAGAGTCCATCAATACTTCTATAGTTAATCTTAAAAATGTAAGAGACTGGATCTCTGCAATGCAGATGGCTCACTACTGATAATTAGAACTCTATAGCAGCAAGTGACCTTAACTTAAGCTAACTTACAAATTACAGCAAAATTTAAAAAAAGATATTGCCTTATGGAACTAAAAATCTGAGGTTTCAGGCATGGCTGAATCCAGAAGTTTCACCAGTATCCTCAGGGCTTCATCTCTCTCCCTCCTTTCTCTGAATGGGCATTGCTCCTTTAAGTGGCAATATTCTGCCAATAACCTAAATCCTATGCTACCAGATTAGCAACTTCAGCACAATCAGTCTTTTCCAATAGCTACAGCAGGAAAGACCAAAGAATCTGTATTGGCTGAGGTCAATTGCCTAGCCCTGTCCCATAATCAGCTGATCATGTGTCAGCAAAGTCATCCTTTAATGAAAGGCTTAAAGGCATCTTGGACCACAGATAAATATTTCAAACAGAAGTTTGAAATGGAAAGAAAAAATTAAGCAACTTTCTTAATCTGGTAAATTTCCTAGAATGAGTAAATTCTTTCTTCACCCCAGGCCTCAGAGAAAACAAAATCCTTTTCTCCTGGCAATTACTAGAGTAATGTGCAAATACGCATTGTCTGACCATACAAGTCACTGAGTTTTTACCTGGCACCCTAAATGGAAATGCCCTCCACCATCTCAAAGAACAGCACTGTACACACGGCTTATTCCCACACTGAGTGGCAGTGGCATTCTAGGGTCCAGTAGAATTTGGCAGTTTCTGCCCAGTAGGTGTGGCCTTAATAGGTGTTTCATTAAACCGGACTCCGTTCTTGGCACAAGGGGAGGATAAGGTATGGCCAGCTCCCATTTACCATTGTCCTGCTACATGACAGAGCAAGAAATCCACTCCTCTGCACTCATGAATTTGAGACTTAGAATCATGAAAGAAAAAGTATTTTCACACATTGTGATTTCAGAGTCACTTAAGAAAACTTTAAAAAATTTTTCCTTTCATGCATATTTCATTATTCATCACTATGTTTTCTCTGCTGTAGCTAAGTGAAATAATGTTGAGAAAACAGTTCAAAAGTTGTTAGGAAGGACACAAATCTCTAATAACATCTTGAAGTCCATAATTGCCCTTGTTGTTGGTTAAAGTAAAGGTAAGTGTTGACTATATCATTCGGGGTCACACCCAGAATACAAAATGAGAATTCAGAGTGGAGAGAACCAGCAAAAACATTTGTTCCCAGAATGTAAAGTGAATCAGCAAAAAAACAGTTTCCACTATGTGACTTCATTCCTGTAGATGGAGATTCTGGCAACTTCAGATGGTTGTATTAAAAAGATGATGATGATGGAGGGGGGAGCAGGGAAGGGAGGAAGGAAGGAAAAAAAGAAAGAAAGGAAACGAGGCTGATCCCTTAGCAGTGTAAACTTCCAACGGTGAACTGCTGTTCTCTTCTACATGACTACTTCACTGCAGCCATTGACTGTGCTTCCTTTAATTTTGTAATACTGAGAAGCAGAAGTTTTCTAAAGACAAGCTTCAATGGTTAAAATCACTGTTGTAAAAATTCCTTCTGCTAAGGAGCAAAACTAATGGAAGCTCTTCTGTGTTTGTAGCGAAAATAGGGAAGGAGCATTCACATGCAGTGTGGGATTAGAGCCTAGGAACAGATGTAGGGGAGGTAGGCTGCTGTGGCTGGGCTGTCTTGATTCTCCTGCTGAACATTTACAGTTGAGACTGGCTGCAAGGTGCCAGGAGTTGGCCTCCCAGTATCTTGACCATTGCAAACAAGGAGCAGCTTGCTTTGTCTCTGGAGCAGTGCACGCTTCCCTCATGATTTGACTATGGCTGAATGGCTCCCTCAGAAACAGCAGAGGGCACTGTTTCATGGTAAATGCAGGCTCTCCTCAGAAGCTGTTTCTTTACCATAGCTATATATTGTACCCCTGCAATGTGCTGACCAGATGGGGGCAGGTCTGTGATAACAGCAAAACTGTCCCATTTTTCACAGGGTCATCGGCCAGATCTGGGTTTGAACATCAAGAGCACAGATGATAAAGTCTCCTACCCCAGGTGCTGAGTCACTACCTACAATGATCATCTGCCTAATATCTTCAGAATATGTGTTCTAGGTGGAAGGATTTCCTCACACGGTCTCTGCCCTTATACGTATGCCCACCATGGAGCAGAATTCCACAGTTTGATAAATTCCAAAAAGAGATATCACTTCACAGTGCTATTTACATTAAGTTTTATAAATAAATACATTTAAGATCCATGGAGACAGAAAAAGGATGTACGTTGCTATTTGCCGTACAGAAATGGACAACGACCTAGAAAAATACAACCTTCCAAGACTGACCAAGGAAGAAACACAAAATCTAAACAAACTAATTAACAGCAAAGAAATTGAAGCAGTAGACAAAAAACTACCCAAGAACAAAACCCCGGGCCAGACGGATTTACCTCGGAATTTTATCAGACATACAGAGAAGATATAATTCCCATTCTCCTAAAAGTTTTCCAAAAAATAGAAGAGGAGGAAATACTCCCAAACTCATTCTATGAAGCCAACACCACCCTACTACCAAAACCAGGCAAAGACCCAACCCAAAAAGAAAATTACAGACCAATATCCCTGATGAACGTAGATGCAAACATACTCAACAAGATATTAGCAATCCGAATTCAAAAATGCATCAAAAGGATCATGACCAAGTGGGATTCATCCCAGGGATGCAAGGATGGTACAACATCCGAAAATCCATCAACATCATCCACCACATCAACAAAAAGAAGGACAAAAACCACATGATCATCTCCATAGATGCGGAAAAAGCATTTAACAAAATTTCAACATCCATTCATGATAAAAACTCTCAACAAAATCGGTATAGAGGGCAGGTACCTCAACATAATAAAGGCCATATATGATAAACCCACAGCCAACATCATATTGAACAGTGAAAAGCTGAAAGCATTTCCTCTGAGATCGGGAACAAGACAGGGATGCCCACTCTCCCCACTGTTATTCAACATAGTACTGGAGGGCTTAGCCACGGCAATTAGACAAAACAAAGAAATACAACGAATCAAAATCAGTAAAGAAGAAATTGAACTGTCACTATTTGCAGATGACATGATATCGTACATAAAAAAACCTAAAGACTCCACTCCAAAACTCCTAGAACTGATATCGGAATACAGCAAAGGTGCAGGATACAAAATTAACACACAGAAATCTGTGGCTTTCCTATACACTAACAATGAACTAATAGAAAGAGAAATCAGGAAAACAATTCCATTCACAATAGCAGCAAAAAGAATAAAATACCTAGGAATAAACCTAACCAAGGAAGTGAACGACCTATACCCTGAAAACTACAAGACACTCTTAAGAGAAATTAAAAAGGTCACTAACAAATGGAAACTCATCCCATGCTCCTGGCTAGGAAGAATTAATATCGTCAAAATGGCCATCCTGCCCAAATCAATATACAGATTAGATGCAATCCCTATCAAATTACCAACAGCATTCTTCAACGAACTGGAAAAAATAGTTCAAAAATTCATATGGAACCACCAAAGACCCCGAATAGCCAAAGCAAACCTGAGAAGGAAGAATAAAGTGGCGGGGATCTTGCTCATCAACTTCAAGATCTACTACAAAGCCACAGTAATCAAGACAATTTGGTACTGCCACAACATCAGACCCAGAGACCAATGGAACAGACTAAAGAGCCCTGATATAAACCCAAACATACATGGTAAATTAATATAAGATAAAGGAGCCATGGACACACAATGGGGAAATGACATCTTCTTCAACAGTTGGTGTTGGCAAAACTGGACAGCTATATGCAAGAGAATGAAACTGGATCATTATCTAACCCCATACACAAAAGTAAACTCAAAATGGATCAAAGACCTGAATGTAAGCCATGAAACCATGAAACTCTTAGAAGAAAACATAGGCAAAAATCTCTTGAATATAAGCATGAGCAACTTTTTCCTGAACGCATCTCCTCAGGCAAGGGAAACAAAATAAAAAATGAACAAATAGGACTACATCATACTAAAAACCTTCTGTACAGCAAAGGACACCATCAGCAGAACAAAAAGGCATCCTACAGTATGAGAGAATATATTTGTAAATGACATATCCGACAAGGGGTTAACATCCAAAATGCCTAAAGAACTCACACGCCTCAACACCCAAAATGCAAATAACCCTAATAAAAAATGTGTGGTGGATATGAACAGACACTTCTCCAAAGAAGAAATTCAGGTGGCCAACAGGCACATGAAAAGATGCTCCACATCACTAATCATCAGGGAAAAATGCAAACTAAAACCACAATGAGGTATCACCTCACACCAGTTAGGACGGCTAGCACCGAAAAGACTAAGAACAACAAATGCTGGCGAGGAGGCGGAGAAAGGGGAACCCTCCTACACTGCTGGTGGGAATGTAAGCTAGTTAACCATTGAGGAAAGCAATATGGAGGTTCCTCAAAAAAACTAAACATAGAAATACCATTTGATCCAGGAATTCCACCCCTAGGAATTTACCCAAAGAATATAATTTCTCAGTTTC